>NC_133177.1:10392500-10445000 GCF_049306965.1 Danio rerio | reverse complement strand
GTCTCAGCAGAGAGGGAGAGGGTCTACTGTAATGAGTGCGAATCAGAAGCAGAGAAGCCCCAGTGGCTGCAGGACGGAAAACCGTACAAGTGCGACCGCTGCCAGGCTATGTTCCACTATAAAGGAAACCCATTATCCAGCCACAAGTCTGTCCACACAGGTAAACAAACAAAAATCCAGAGTTGCAACCTTCCCCATACCTGTATAGAGCCGTTTTACATAGTCTTTCATTGACAGGAGAGAAACCGTACCGCTGCAATGTGTGTGGAGCTCAATTCAACAGGCCTGCCAATCTGAAGACACACTCACGCATCCACTCGGGAGAAAAGCCTTACAAATGTGAAACCTGCAGCTCTCGCTTTGTCCAGGTGAAAACAACCGGCCGGACTGTGCTTGTATACAGGGAGGGTCTATGTAAACGAAGCACTTCATCTTCTACTTTTGTCATTCTCAGGTGGCTCATCTGAGGGCTCACGTCCTGATTCACACTGGAGAAAAGCCATACCCATGTGACATCTGCGGCACACGCTTCCGCCACCTTCAGACGCTCAAGAGTCACTTACGAATACATACTGGAGAGAAACCTTATCATGTGAGCACCTTTTTGTCATACTAACTTCTTTTCATATATTTTATTATTATTAACAAAGCGTATAGGCTGAAATAACAATATAATGACATATATCAATTCTACTACCTCACCACCTTCCCTGTGGTCTCTTTAAACTGGGGTATCCATTGAATAGAAGTTAACAGAAAAACAATAAATTTACAGTATCAAGAATGAAAGATAGATAGAATACAATCATACAAAGGCAATCATTCTGGGTCCTCATCATTAAACATGGAGATATTGTCAGCAGCTCTAGTCTAGATCCTTAGTGTACACATTTGTACCAAGTTCACTCTAGCCGTAGATAATTCCAACATTATAATGTCCTGAAGTTGTACCAACCACTTGTTTGTGTCCAAGTTATGTGGAGGAATGTTGTGCTAATAGTATTTTTGAAGAAGTTAAGCCAGCCAGCCAAACAGCTTTTTTTTGTAGCTTGATAAATAAGCAATATGACACGAGTAGCAGTGTGCAATGGTTGTATATCAGCACTGGTGGGAGGCGTGCATTGGCACGAGGCTGCAGGCCGAGTGCCTTAGCGCCCCACCAGTGCTGATATACAGCCATATCGCACTGCTACTCGTGTGGTATTACTTTTATACAACAGTTCATCGGCACAATCTTGTACATAAAAAAGAAAATCAAACACAGAGTGTCTAAAACCCTTTTGTATTAGGAACTACTTTGTTCCGCCATTCATTCACATCTGCAGCTGACGTCAGAACAGCAGAAGCCATTACTAATTCACCAACGTCACTTTAGAGCTAGTATTTGAATAATTCTCTATAGCAGGGCTCAAAATTTCGACCATTTTGGTCGCATATGCGCCCGAAATTTTATCTATGCGACCTTAAAATATATTTGGGAGCATTTCTGCGAGTGCTTAAAATTGTTGTGTGCAACCAGTTTTTGCTGCAAAATGTTCACCACATGCGCGGATTCGGGAGACATTCACGCAGAATGCATCTCTAAGCTCTTTGTCTGCACTTGGAACGTGAAACGCAGCACTCAGGAATGGTTTAAAACAGTTGTCATGTCAACTTGCTGCAGTAAACAAATCCAAGTCCATAATGCTTGCCCCGCCTTCGCGCTCTTCTTATTGGCCCACCAATGCTCTAGCACTGAACGCGAATGATTGGTTAATATCAGCTGTCAATCACTCAGCGCCTTCTGGCTTCGGATGACAGAGAGAGCTACTACCGCGAAAAATTGTAAAGCGCTGAAGATGAAAATGAAGATAACACTTGACAGATTTAGTTTTAGAAACCATCTAGTTATAAATAATGACACATCTTACTAGTGATCATGTGCTGAATGTTAATCCACCACCTACACTTTTCCAAGAGTAGAAGACTTCCATTGGCTTTAAGTCCGCTATGAAAAGTCTGTGAGATGGAGTTTTCAGGTAACTGTTTGCCACATCTAGCACGAGAGCTCCTGTTTAATCCTTCATATAATCGCCAGATGCTGTCCGCCGTGCAAGGGGCAGCTATATGTCAAATGTAACACCACGTACACCGTCGTACAAATGGGCCTACGCTGAGTAAACTAACATCGCTACTCCTAAAAAGACCGGTGTTGCTATTAACATGACGTATGCATATAATAAGGTACAGTATGTGTCAAAAGCATCAGTGCAATATCAGACAGCACTTGTGAGAACAGCAGAGTTATATGGCTAACAGATTCATTCAAGCAGTGCGTGCAGGGCTGGTGAGCGCTCCGTGTATGCTTTGGTCACTCAGTTCTGTTATAAAAATGTATTTTCTTGAGATAACGGGATTTTGTTGAGACATATTTTCCTCACGCTTGCATATATGTATTAATTTTTTTGCTTGTTAGTTTGATTAGTGTTCATTTCAAATGCTTTAAATATGTTTGTATAAAACTTGTAGTAACAGTGCTCATAAATGGTGGCTGCGACTAAATTTTGGCTGATACGCCTACATTTTTAAAGTTAGGAGCACCGGTGCTACCAAGCAAAAAGGTTAATTTCGAGCCCTGTATAGCGTAATGTGAAGCGGCGCTTCTGGTGTGTGACCCCCTTAAGATGATGACAAAACAGCAAGTTTTGTTCACATTTTAAGATTATAAGGCTGAACGTGACATGAAATGCCATCCGTTTACAGAGATTTCTCACCAGACTGCTGTTGTGTTTGCGATAAGGAGGGACAAGGCTGAATCCAGCTTCTTATTCGCAGCTTCTTATTGACTATCCGGTCCAGCGTTTTTCAGCTTTTCACGGTTCTGGCGCCATCTTGTGCATAGACAACGTCAACCGCCACCGACGAGCTCTCAGAAATTGTAAATATTTTAAAATAGGCACTATTCTTACAAATAAGCTGCATAGTTGCAATCTAAACAACTACATTCTCGACTTAAAAAAGCCTCAGAAGTACATTTTGTTGTCCAACAACAGTAATATTTGTTAAACTGTAGCCTGCTTGTTGCTTGCTTTATGTGGGCGGAGTAATACACAGAGGTGAAGAGGCCTTTGTGTGATGTTACTGGGAAAATACTGCACGGCTATCAGCCAATCAGATTCAAGAACCAGACAGAACTGTTGTATAAGATTCAACATAGATGACTTGTCATTTTTAGTAGTGTTCTACTCATGTGGATCTTTTGTTTAGCCAATGTGAAAATCTTACAAAGTCAGCCCAACCTCACGAGAAAACTAACTATTTTTCAGAACTTCAAAAAATGACTAATTTATAGGAATTCATATGATTTTATTTGTACGAAAATGTGTTATTTTTACAGAGGCATGCCTCCAAAGCCCACCCCTAACCTCAAACACCATAGTTTGCTAACTATCTACTAATACCAGTGAAACTTTGTTGAACAGCAAATGGATGGAACAAGTTCAAGCCACAGAAATTAGATGTGATATTTAAAATATAAAATGTTTGTACCTTAACCTTGTTCCACTCATAGGCTTTTCTGTGTGCTGTATTTTACCAAAAAAAACTCCACAGATGAAATGTGTAACATTGTGTTTAATGTATTAAGTTCTACAAAAGTTTCACTGGTATTAGTAGATAGTTAGAAAACTATGGTGTTTGAGTTTAGGGGTGGGCTTTGGAGGCATGCCTCTGTAAAAATAACACGTTTGTTAATGTGAAGCAAGAACTATTGTGAAGCAGGAACTACTGCTATGGTTGACATACAGGTCATTCCGTGTGTAACAGTGTAATAAAAAATAATAGGGTATATGCCGAGCTAGTGTTCTTCCCATACTGATAAACTTCCGGTGACCTGTTATTGTGAACTTTTTTCCATTTTATACGGTTCCTTTTACAGCATTGATGTTGTAATGTCATTAAAATACATTCAGTTAAATAAACTTTGGCATTCATTTAGTTGCTCAAGCGTAAAACGAGACAAAAAGCCGTTTACTCGCACGCGCCCGTCAGAATTGGCAGGCTAGCGCAGAAGCTCTATTAAATATACTGGGGTAAAATAAATGTTCATATTATAAAGACATGGTGGATGAAAATGTAATTTAATGCAGTGCTTCTTGTACAACCCGAGACCCACTTTATATCGGATATCACTCAGCCAGTGGAGATCGCCGATTTTTAAAGAAAACGGACCTTAAACGCGCCGGTTTTTGCATTGAATACAGTTCGCCGGAAGCGCTTAACCCAGGTTACTGGCAAATTAAAAGTCCTATTAGCATGCTTCTGCATATACCCTATTGTTAATCATAGACATTTAACTGAAAAAAGCAGAATAAAAGTCAATAAAACGCTCATTTCTGTGAAAAACACATTTGACATGCCAATGAAATGTTCTAACAGAAGAAGCATCCGAAGTAAAACTGCCGATTTCTCATTTCAGTGTGAAAACTGTGACCTGCGTTTCCGCCACAAGAGTCAGCTGCGTCTGCATCTGCGGCAGAAACACGGGGCCATCACCAACACCAAAGTCCAATACGGCAGAACCAGACCGGAACTGACCTGTCCGTAAGCTCCCGCGTGAACTCCTCAGAATCAACACCCATTTCTAAGGAAAGCTATGCTAAAGGAGACATCAAAAAATACAGATGCCCGCTCGGCTCTTTGTGATGCCAATCTTTGTGCTACTCAGATGGTGAAGATGTGTACTAATTCTCAGATATGAAGGACTAATGTAGTTCTCCAGCCTGTTGTGGTTCTCGCTGCATGATGGTTTATAATAATATAAACACTGACCTTCAAACATTGTAAATCAAGTTGTTGGTACAGACTGCTATGTGAATTTGAATAATATTGTATCTTTGTTATTTATTTTTTATCACGAACATGGTTTCACTCCTTTTTAAATCATGTATAATATACAATGGGAAGACTGGTACAGAAATGATGCATTTGCAGTAGGAGTGTTGAATTAAATCTCTGCGTTGGAAGCTGGTAAATGTATGATTTAAGCTCTGTCTGATAATTATACAGCATTTACATGTTTGTACAGTTGTTTTTGGTACTAGGGGGGGGGCAATGGTTCTTGCAATTAAATATTTGATACCAAACAGATGCGTGTACAGTTCTGTTATTATTTTTGGCATTCTTTGATTAACATACCCTGCTGAAAAATCCAGCTTAAACCAGCCTAGGGTGGTTGGCTGGTTTTAGCTGGTTGACCAGCCTGGTTTTAGAGGGTTTTTGGCCATTTCCAGGCTGGTTTCCAGCCATTTCCAGCCTGGTCTTAGCTGGTCAGGCTGGAAAATAACCTGCCAAATCCAGCTAAAACCAGCTTGACCAGCTTGGTTTAAGCTGGATATAGCTGGTTTTGGCTGGACTCCCAGCTTGGCTAGGCTGGTGGAAGAAAGTGGAAGAAACAAACAAATAAAGGAAGATCACTAAATGCACTACAGAATGTTACGTTTACACATCCCTGCACAAACTGCATGTAAACACATCAACTTTTAACAGTATAATACTCACTACTCTTGAGTACTTTTAAAAGGCCTACTTTTTACTCATACTTTAATTAATATTAACGACAGATACTTTTACTGTATTTGCACTACATTTTTGGGCAAGTAATGGTACTTTTACTTGAGTATTACTTTTTAGTACTCTTTCCACCACTGACTGTAGTAAATCCATTATTCAATTTAAAGTCAGTTTAAAAATAATTTAAAAATCACTGTGGTTAAACACAATTGTGTGGCTGCAGTGTCGTGTGTGTATCTAACCAGCCTCTAATGGCAAATAAAATGAAAAAAAAAAATCATTAATTCTATTATTTTTATAATCACAGTTGCTAAAAACAGTCTGCAGAAACACTTTGATTGACATTCTCCCTTTGTACAAGTCATCAGAGGGGGAAATCCCTGCCCATTAATGATCTCACCCCATTAGTTAAACAGCCCTGGATCATTATGTTTACATAGACAGCAGTAATGCAATTATTTGCCTAAAGCTGGGGTCACACTAGAGTATGAGCTTTCAAAATTGTCGTACAGGGCTGCGAAAAGGGGTGGGATTAAACAAGATAAATAGACTTTTTAAAAAGCAAGCGAGGTCATGTTTTGACCCTCGATTGGTCTCAGGCACACAAGTGATGCGATTTCGCAGGTCAGAGTTCATCAAGCTTGAACCTTGCAATGCAGCGAACTGCGAAACTTCATGCACGACCTTGTGTTTGCGGTATGAGGCATTTGTGTGGGTATGAATGGAAGTCTATGGGGAGAAAAGTCCAGTGTGAACACAGCTTAAATCTAAATAAGACAATAATATGATTAAGGTGTTAATATGAGTTGTTTTTTTAAATGTTCCTTTCATGTCCTGTTTTTACGGTTGCCGAGAGAGCTTAATGTGCTGCAATTTAAGAAAACACATGCAATTACAAAAAACACCAGGGAGGGATTTGGATCCTATTTTAACATCAAGAAATTAAAAAAAAAGACTATTGTGTTTATATCACTCCAGTATGACTGTGGACACACTAAACCAGGGGTGGCCAACCCTGTTCCTGGAGAACCACCTTCCAGATTTCAGTTGCAACCCATATCAAACACACCTGCCTGTAATTATCACATGGGGTTCAGGTCCTAATTAATTGGTTCAGGTGTGTTTGATATGGGTAGCAACTGAAATCTACAAGGCAGCTTTCCAAGAACAGGGTTGGCCAACCCTGCACTAAACCTACACACAGTTCTGACAAAACAGCTTTCAAAAGATGATCTTCATCATAGGTGCCCTTAAAATTCATAATGATAAAAACAAGTGAATAAACATGTCAGTTGTTTGGTTCAGCAAGATTAGTCAAAGTTAGCTTGATTGTCAATTCAACCACATGGACATATAGAGAATCGAAATTACGTTACTCTCACACCCTAGGTGCCTAACATATAATATTAATACAAAAAGTTCTAAATACTTAAAATGTTCAAAAACCTGATGTATCTCCACATTGTTTAACACTGAAATGATGACGCTAATTCATTCACCTACCAAAGAACTGAGTTCACTGTTTTGTTTAAGGCTCTAAACATGCTCTTCCAGTTCTCCCACACGAGAAACGATTCTGTATAGCTTAACCCAAAAGGCCATTGTTGTCCAGAAGGTTCATTCACAAGAATGGATTAATACAGAGCGGCTTTATTTGCTTTACTTTTACTGCTTTGAATCTTCAGTACACACTGTAAAAGAGCCTGAATTATGACTTTTATTTTCCTCCAAATGTGAACAATAGTCAAAATGATGCGTGCGCACGCTTTTGCAAGTCAAAATCTAGGCGTTATCATCTTTTCTATTGTAATAGTGTGGAAAAACAGGAATTCACAATTTTCTGGTATCCTGTATGTATTGACAGCTGCTTATATGATTTGCTGACAGTACCACACAAGGTCATTCTCAAAAGTGTACTATAGATCTTTATCTTGTGTCAATTGTTTTGAGATATACTGTACCTGCGTGCGTGCACACATAGACATATGTACAGTTGAAGTCAGAATTATTAGCTCCCTGTTTATTTTTTCCCCAATTTCTGTTTAAGAGATTTTCTCAACACATTTCTAAACATAATAGTTTTAATAACTCATTTCTAATAATATGATTTATTTTATCTTTGCCATGATGACTGTAACGGAGGGTCTGACACAGAGGGATCCATATGCAGTATATTTATTAAACAGAGTTTAATAAGAATAAGCACACAGATGTTATGCGTGTGCGAACTCACATCCAACACAGTAGTATTAAGTCGAAGGACTGGCGGCAAGCAAACACAAGGTGAGTAATCAGGCATGGGTCAGAGGCAGGCGGCGAGGATCAAAGTTGGTATACAGGCTTGGGTTCAGGGCAGGCGGCAGGCAAGACAAGGTCGAGATACAGTCCAATGTAAGCAATGGGAAAGCAGGCAAGGATCAGAAATGCTCAGTAGTGTTAAGGCTGATTTATACTTCTGCGTCAAACACCGGTGTATGCTACGGCGCTGACGCATAGCCCTTCGCCGTGGCCGTCGCCGTCACTGACATGCACCTCTCAAAAAATGTAACTACACGTCGCAACGACGCGTAGCGTAAGCTCTGTGATTGGTCGGCTTGGTAGCGCTGACGAGTCTGGGCGGGACCGAGAGCCGCGCGAATGGCGCGAACGATTGTTTACAAGTGTGGAGTACCATGAAGGAGCTCCGGATGGAAAGTTTTGTTCTGTGTTTACCTCATAGTTAAAGTTGTTGCACGTCCGCCGGTTCCTGCCTCAAAATGAGCGAGTTTGAGCCACTTGTACATCCCGGAAGTGTTCAGGAAAACAAAACAGCAGCGAAGAAACTCGACACAGAGGAACATTTACACCTAACTGCCAACTAGCGTTTCGGAAGTGTTAATACAGACCGACAGAGACAGCGTGCAGAAGTATAAATGCACAGCCACGCGCGTTGCATGCGCCGTGGGTTACGCCGGTCACCTTACGCAGAAGTATAAATCAGGCTTTAGCCGGGGCAGAACAAGACTTCGCACTGAGGAGTGTGAGTGTACTGCTTATATGTGTGAGCCAGGTAATTAGGAGATGTGCTGCAGGTGTGGGTGACAGTCAGTCAGTGGGGATGACGTAATGTCAATAGTCCGGTGATGATGACCTCTGCTGGCCAGCGAGGGGAATTACTGAGACCGAGTTGGTGACAGTAACAGTAAATTATATTTGACGATATTTTTCAAGACATTTCTATACAGCTAAAAGTGACATTTAAAGGCTTAACTAGGTTAATAGGTTAACTAAGCAGGTAAGGGTAATTAAACAAGTTATTGTATAATGAAGGTTTGTTCTGTAGACTATCAGAAAACAATACAGCTTAAAGGGGCTAATTTTGTCCTTAAAATGGTTTTTAAAAAACAAAAACTGCTTTTATTCTGGCTGAAATAAAACAAATAAGACTTTCTCCAGGAGAAAAAAATATTATTAGACATACTGTGAAAATTTCCTTGCTCAGTTAAACGTCATTTGGGAAATATTTAAAAAAGAAAAGGGGGTAGTAATAATGACTTCCACTGCATATGTGGTTTACAAGGACTTACCATAGGCATAATAATTATTTACCTTCATACATTTGTTATGTTTATTTGCTTTATTTGAGTTTAAGTGTGGTTTATTCATAAACTTATTTCGAGAGGATCACGTGCTTATGAACACGGCTGGCTCCTTATTAGCTCCGCAATTTGCCATATTAGATGATTACGGAAGCATTATAAATAATCTGAGTCTTTCACTCCAGTTATCTTCGTCTTGAAGCTCCACCCCTTACACCCCTACTTTCTTCCCCTTTTCCGATAGGACAACTTGGTGGCCCAGTAGCTAACACTGTTGCCTCACAGCAAGAACACCGCTGGTCCAACCTATCGGGCCAGTTGGTGTTTCTGTGCGGAGTTTGAATGTTCTTTCCTTGTTCACCGGTTTCCTCCCACAGTCCAAAAACATAAACCATAGCCAATCGACTAAAACAAATTTTCACCCAATACAACCTCAGTTTACACTTCTCACAGCGACAAGCAGGGGAGTTTTCAACACCTACCTGAGCTCGAACTCCCCTCTCGCCCTTCTAACGGGAGGGAGCCCCGGGCTCGAGGATTTTACAAGCTCAGGGCTCTCTCCTAGGACAGCATGCCAAATACACTTTATTGATTTTCAGCTAAGTGTGAACTCTTGAAATTATATTATAATCACATTCATATCGTACAAATTACCTGACACCTTTCAGACCATTCATCTTCATTATGCCCGGCTCATACTGTGCGATTTCAGCCACGATTTGGTTGTCTGAGACACATTTGGGAAATCCGAAAAAATTTTAGTAATTGTAGGCTAATATCTGTGGATCTATGATCTTTGGTTTGAAATGTTTGCCGTTGCAATCAAACCTCCCCACAGATGAATTTCTGGCAGTGTCAAAAGATTACAGACACTTTCCTGCAGGGTTACTTCAACTTCAGCAATCAGCACGGCATCTTCAAAATAATAATAATAATTTTTATTTATATAGCGCCTTTCCAGAGCTCAAGGACACTTTACAAGGAATGCAACAAAAAGATAAACAAACATACATGAAGTCAAATATAACAAACTGGAATTACACAAACAAGACCTAAGAGACATATGAGCAAAGTGGAGGTGGATCAGATAAAGTAGTCAGTTTGGCAGATCAGAAGCGAAGCATTCAGAAAATAAGTGAGTCTTAAGTAAGGATTTGAATTCAGAGATATTATTAGCAGGGCGGAGTGAACGTGGTAGAGAGTTCCAGAGTTTGGGTGCAATAACACTAAATGATCTGCCCCCCATTGAAGAGAGCGAGACAGCGAGAAGGCCAGAGTCAGCAGAACGTAAAGAGCAAGTTGGGCTGTAGGGGACAAGCATGTTGCAGAGATAGGAGGGTGCTAGGTTATTTAAGGATCTAAATGCAAGGAGGAGAATTTTGAATTTAATGCGGTATGCAACCGGGAGCCAATGGAGAACGTACAAGATTGGGGTTATTTGAGCAGAACGTTTGGTATGAGTGAGTATTCTAGCTGCAGAGTTTTGAATAAACTGTAATCTGGAGATGAGGCTCCAGAGAAAGCTCGAAACAGCTTGTTTCTGGTTTTATTATTGAAGCACGCGGAGAGAAAATGTACCCCCACAGTTTTTTTATGTTAACCACAAGATATCATTTTAGAATGCGGGAAAGTGAATGTTTCAAGGATGGATGACAACAAACGTTCTTGCATGTCTTTGTTTGGCACATCTTCATTGTCATTCAGCCTGACAGCTGAGGTCTTTCAGTGTGACATGGGAGTCATGTTTGTGTAGTCTGACATGCTACAATCATTTAGAATTATTATTAATAAACCCACAGAGTGCGGCAGGCTTTACACAGATTGTGACTGTTAGATTCAACTTGAGAGCTCCCTCATTCTCCATATAGACATAAACGACACATTCAAAGTTCAGAAAAGGAACCAAAAACATTGTTAAACAGATCATGTGAGTTCAACTGTAATCATACAGTTTCAAGAACACAAAACATTTGTTAATATGACTCTGTCCGTCTATATAGATTCACCCACGTCAGGTCATGAGAATGGTCATACTACCAGCAGAAAACTTTTTTCCATGTGTCAGCAGCGCAAAACATAAACAACAGTTTACACGCACCCTGTTCCAATTTGTAAGACATTGCCGACCAAGGCTGTACTCACACTATGTACAGTTGCCTCGAACTGGGCCAAAGCACGTTTGTCCCCCTCCCGTCTTCCCCGACGGCCCACACTCGCACTACAATCGGGCCTGGGCACGCTTACGTCATCGATGTTGTGATGGTCAGTGAGCGCTCTCGCTCAATACAGTGGAGATTGCTCTAGTTATATAGTTTCAGTCGTTTGATATGCAGTGACATGCAGTCAAATATTTCGCCAAACAGTCCTTAGGGAAGCGTTGACACGCAGTCAGATATTTCGCAGAACAGATTCGCCACTTTTGGCGTTTATAAACAATCATAAAGCCCTCGTGGAGCAGGAATTAGGAGGTTTGCTGAAGGTGCGCAGCTGTCGTGCAGTGGGGAGTTTGCGTCTTTAATAAACTACGGCAGTTTGCGTTCACTGAACAGTAAGAATGATTAATAAATCATATGAAACAGTCCCTTAAAAGTCACGTCTCGCTTTCAGTTTCGGGCTTTGGCGCGTTTTGCACTCACACACAAGCCAAAGCCCAAGTGAACCGCGCTTAGGCCCACCTCTTCCAACCGGGCCAGGGCCAGCCAAGTGAACCGTGCTTGAGCCCGATTCAGCGCACTCACACTTCTTAAACGACCTGGGAAACGGGCCTGGGCACGGTACGGATGGCATAGTGTTGGTAGGCCCTAAAGTTGTTTTGGTGCACAAATGTGTTCTTGGAGCTTCAGATAATCACAGTTAAACCACTGAAGTTTTTGACAATAGCCCTTTTCACACATACAGACCTTTCCGGAAAGGTCTGTATGTGTGAATAGGCCCTTTTTGAAAATACTGGTAAACTCGTTCTGGCTATTTTCCGGAAAGAAAAGTTTGTAATATTACTGGTAATTTGCCGGAATGCTGCGCTGTGTGAACGCAGTAGGAAGATTGCCGGAAAGAGCCCGTTCACGTCTAGAACATGCAGACGCATTCACGTCCGCGCGGTTTATAAGAATAAAAGCCTTTGAATATTTTCCCAGACACATTTACCTGCTAGAAGTTAGTCAGATAATGATTATATGTTCATCTTAATGCCAACTGTCGAAATAATTATCGATAAGATGCTTATGATAAGCCGTTGTTTGTTTACCTTCAAGCTTTGCGTGGCCCATTAAACAACCCTGTAAGCGCCTGCACACACACATATTATGTACATCTCGACATGCGTTTTCATCTAAGTTGTTCACAATACTCATCCATCCAGAGAGTTTGTAATGTGGTCAAATGTTTACAAATACAAGCGCAGCTGTTTAGAGATCATTTCTGGTTAATGATGTCAGAATTTACCGGTATTTTGGAATGGATGTGTGTGAACAGTCTTTTCCGGAAAAACTCCATAACGTCCTCGCCTGTGAACAGCGCTTTTTTGAATTTACCGGTAAAGTCGTTCCGGAAATTTTCCAGATATTTACTGGTATCACTGTGTGAAAGGGGCTAATGTCTTTAGTTCCCTTTCTTGAACGTCTAGTGACTGCTGCTGTCTGTGGAAGATGAGAGAGCTCTCTGAGAGGGTTTCAGGGGATTAGAGCAACATGAGGGCGAGTAATGAATGGCAGAATTTTTATTTTGTCCTTACACTGAGTGCTCATTTAAAATGCTGTGTGTGATTACCTGCATGACCCGTTATTTTGTTGTTGTTTGTTTTTGCTTTGTGGTGGTTGTTCATGAGTTACTTGTTTCTTCTGAACAAATAAACTGCTCCTGATCTTTAGAAAACTCCATTTCCTGCAGGTTCTTCAGGCATCTTTTGCATATCTGAACCCTTTTAAATTAACTTGAGATCCAACTTTTCACACTGAAGACATTTGAGGTACTATTAAAACTTTTTTAAAAGGTTTGAAATGCTCAATGATGCTTCAGAAAGAAAAACAATCAAGGTAAATTGTATTTAATCTGTTATGTTATTTAATTATTTGTTTGAATCTTCTGTTGCTTTCAATAAGCAACATGGACATGAGACCCTTATTTTAAAAAAGAACAATTTGGACATCTTCCACCAGTTAAAAGTTTTCATCTCAGCTATTGATGGACTTTTGTTTCCTTCAGGAGCACCAGAACCTGTTTTTAATAGCTGTGTTTGAGTCCCGCAATCATCCTCATTGTGAAAAGATGGATCTCAAAATCATAGTAACTGCTGGAAAAAATACTAAACAAACCCTGAAGAATCTGCAAAACATGGAGGATTGTTCTTAAGAACAGCAAGTACTTTAACTGTTCAAAATAAACAAACAACCCTCACAAATCAGAAAAACAGTCTTAGATCATCTAGGTCAGGGGTGCTCAATCCTGTTCCTGGAGATCTACCCTCCTGCAGATTTCAGTTGCTACCCATATCAAACACACCTGAACCAATTAATTAGGACCTGAACACCACTTGATAATTACAGGCAGGTGTGTTTGATTTGGGTTAAACTATGAATCTTGGGAAAAAACTCCAGTTGAAATCTTTCATCTGGAGTTTTGCAAAAGCATCCTCGGAGTTCACAGAAGCACACCTAGCCTTGGTTGCAGAGCAGAACTAGGCAGATTCCCTCTGCTCTCAGAAATCCAGAAGAGAGCAGGGAAGTTCTGGCTCCATCTGTCAGACTCCAGCCCAGAGAGCTACCATTAGCAAGCCCTCATAAAAACACCAACTAAATTCACAAACCCTGTCCCAACATATAAAGACTAAAGAAATAGAAAAGATTACCCAGGAGGATTATAAAGTCAATTGGCAAAATAAAGTACAACAAATAAAAAAGTTAGCGTGCTTCAACCAAATTAAACCTGGTTATAAACTGGCCCCGTATCTGACCAACATTAAGAGCCCTGGTCAGAGAAAGCTGATGAGCCGGTACCGTCTGAGTGGACACAGTCTGAGTGTGGAGACGGGGCGACACAAGCGCAGCTGGAGGAGCCCAGAGCTCAGACTGTGTCCACACTGCTCTGCTGGAGTTGTGGAGGATGAGCTGCATTTCTTCACTCACTGCAGCAAATATCAGAGCATCAGAGAAGCTTACGTCACACAAATGTCTCTGATTCTACCACAATTCCAGCACGCCACAAATACGGAGAAACTCCATTATATTTTGGGAGAAAATGAAAAGTGTCTCCACCTAGCAGCACAGTACGTGTCCTCATGCCACCATATGAGAGAAAAAGGCTGAACCCCCTTATCCCTTATTAAAGCTCTCTGTCCTTACCATTTATTATTATATACTTTTGTTAATCTTTTTTTTTTTTTTTTTTTTTTTTACTTGTTCATTGGGACAACATATATGTATAATATAACGATATGTATATGTGTTTGTTTATTATTACTTATATTTCTTTTATCTATATGAATGTTCTGTATTTTGTTATTGCTTTGGCAACATTGTGATTTGTTTTACAGTCATACCAATAAAGCTCTTTGAATTTGAATTTTAGAGAGAGAGAGAGAGAGAGAGAGAGAGAGAGAGAGAGAGAGAGAGAGAGAGAAAGAAAGAGAGAAATTTGCACTCGTTTTGCACGCATGTGACATGATACAGGTTAATCTCCACTGCTGTATGGATCTGTTAATGTACAAAATAAGCCCGATTTAACGTCCACAAACCAAGATTGAAGCGTCTTTTTTTTTATAATTGTTCTGACATGCGGCTGTGCTGATGAAGTGAATCGCTGTATCTCATTACACACATGCACTGTTTTAAAACATTTTAAACATGTGAAACTCACTCTTGATCACATCTGATGATGATTAAATATCCTAGTAAACTGAACAGACCTTTTATTCCCGGTTGCTTTGCGCACGTCCTGTCTTGTTGATATGATTATATGCGTTACTACAGAGACATGTTAATGCGTGCAGCTGTCAATCAATATCGGTGGGTGGGGGGACCGCACTCCTACGTCAAGTTGCGGTCGATCTGAAAACCGCTCCAATTGGTCCACCGTTTTTATGTTGTTAAATTTGAAAAAAAAAAGAGAACTGGGTGTGTTTATTTCACCCCAATATTACAGTATATACACTATACTTACACACGTCTGTCCGAACAGCTTTAAAAGTAGATTTTTCACCATAGGTGCCCTTTAAGAAATCATAACAAGCTCAGATTTCCAACATTATTTTCAGTTTTTTTGTTGTGTTCTGAAAACTTACAACAAACCGAGAAAGAGTAATCATTTTAAGTCAAAGTAATTGAAAATCCCACAAATGACTTTTAAAACACCCAGTAATGCAAGTGAAGAGACAGTAATGCAAGTGAAGCATTCAATGCGTTGAGTCAGAAGACATTCCAAATCAGAACGTTTATTTTTCTGTCATCCTTGATATTTCTTATGTTATTTGTGGACACAGTCTGAACACAGACTGAATCGTCACATCAATACGACAAATTCGGTTCATTCACAAACAACCCCAAGGATGCCGAGACAACCAAAAATAAAAGCATGAGCCCCTGTTCCCACATCGTAAAATCAACTGCCTGAGCAAAGATGACACGTGTTTGGAATCTAGCACGCAAAATACGATAAAACAACAATCATACAGCTAAAACACTTCTCTGTTGTTGAGCGGCCAGCAATAGGTCCTCAGAGCCTGCTGTGGATTACTATGGAAAACAGTGAGGAAAAACATGAGCAGATACAACATTTAAGAAAAAAAGGCCTGGGAATCTGTTGGTCACGTAGAATTGCTCACTACTTAAGTGCAGAAACCAATCAAAACGCAGGGCTTGATGCGTTTCTAAACATCTCTCGCGTGTGATAATGAAATATCAGCATAATGTGTTTCTGTACAAGTGCCTCGAATGTTATTGCTCAAGCTTGCCTAGTTCTCTGCTGAAATATTTGTTCCTCTTCAGTGTAATGCTGAGCAAATATGCACTGTTTGCTCAACAACAAAGCGTTTTCCTTTCAGACTTACAAACACGGATATGAGCACACACTCTTACGTCTAAAAAACCCTATTTCACTGTCGCATGAGTAAAAATGTGTAAATTGATACATGTAGAAGGCATAGCACTGCCGACGAGTGAACAGACGCCTTCCTTTTCAAGGATTTTGGTTTGTTGAAGTTTAGTCGTCTTTCTCCAGAATGTTCTTGACATCTGCAAACACCTGGGGGGAAAAGAAAGCCAAATAGATGTTGAACAGATGTTTTACTGCATTATTATGATTGTTTTACATTATTATTACAATATCGCTGTATTTATTATTAATAATAATAACAATAATTTGCTGATATTTATTATTTATGTTTTTTTGTTTTTGGTTTTTAAAAGCACAACATTATAAATTATTATTATAAAAGAAAATACCATCAATCTTTTTTACTTCAATCTGTATTAGGAAAATGTTAACACTTGATTTATTCTATAAAGATGACATCTCTCTTGTCATTTAAAAATGTTCTTGTCAGAATAATAAATGTTTTGATTTGGTCTGACTGTTCAAGCAAATATTGATGTCAACTCAAGTGATATCTTAACTCTTCTAATAACACAGAGAAACAGTGTAAATTGCTCTTTTTATGCCCCAAAAATAGCTCAAATGCTTTCTTCTGTAAACTATTGAGCATTTGCTCTCAATATGGCTTAGATTTTGACATCGAATAAAATACAAGGAAGAGTTTTATTATGATAATCACTAATAGGAAGATAGGAAACACCCTGCATTTGCTGAATTTGCTCTGTTCTTAAAATACGCAAGGAGGTTAAACACATAGGACACTATATAACTGATGATCTGTCTAATAATACGGACATTTACAGACAGTGTTGTAGGATGTATGTTCAAGCTAATATGCTAATGAGTAAATAGGAGTACACTCTTTAAAGCAAGGTTCAACGCTAAGGATTTTTTCTACTGGCCCAATCGGACCAGTGGTTCAGATTTTTACTTGCCCTGCCAATATTTTCACTGGCCCCACCAAAAAAGTTTATAGCTATTTCTTAGCCACAAATAAAACGAAAACGTGTCAAAATGTTTGTAAATCTAGAATGTAAATATTTAAAAAATGTTAATAAATGTGTAATGAGCAAAATTCGAAGTGTTTTGAAATAAAAGATGGCTAAAGACCGGCCAAACTGACTGCAAACTGTACATAACTTCAATAAAGTCATGGTGTACGCTCGTATATGTCTGCTTCAAAGACGTTAGAAAAAAATGTTTTCCTTTAGCATCATCATTTGATGTTACCGCCATGTTGCTGTCTCTTCGCTGTACTAATAACATGCTCACAACATCCAATCAGATAAGAAGAACCAAGAAGGTAGCATTTGAAGGCTTGAAAGCACAAACTGTTTCTCAATTCTAAAACTGTATTTGCACGCAATTGACATAGTCACAGGCAAATTAAACTTTAGTGACAAGGCAGCAGTGGCCCGATCGGGCCAGTAATGATCCTGTCTACTGTCCCGAGCATCTCACACACTGGCCCCGGGCCATCGGGCAGTCCTTATTGTTGAGCCCTGTAACGCCTTCTGCACCCCTATGTATACTGCCCATTTGTGGGGGTGTCAATCCAAGAGTTCCTGCAGACCTTTTTTTATCATCAAGTGTGATTATAAAAGACACACGCAACTGTTTAAACCCCTTATAAAAGTGATTTAGTCATTATAGGTCACCTTTACAGCACTCATCCGAATTGAAAGCAGCATAACAGCAAGCGTGCTCATCAAGATAATAAAACAATGGAAATTATTCTCTGTATTTCCAGTGAATGTTCTCTGCTTATTTTCACACGCCCTGCTATAAATGCCTCAGGCAAGTGGCCAATCGCAAACCCCGCCTTAGTTAAAAACAGGTTTCGTGAGCAGGAGCACCTCTGTCACCCGACCCCATCTCTAAGGCAAAAAAACAAACAAACAATATGGAGGAAAAGCTTCGAAACCCACATGAAAAACAAACAAAAAATCTGTTAATTTTTTAATAATTGGAGAATCTTTTTTTAAATGCAAAATGTATCTCCAATTATAGAATATCCCCCCATTATAGAATCCCCAAAAGACAGTGCTGCTTAAAAGTTATAGAAGATATATAGAAGTTATAGAAGTTATGCAGATATAGAATGGATAAAGATGTGAATAATTACTAATCAACCAAATGAAGAGATCAGTCCTTCATTCATTCATTCATTCATTCATTTTCTTTTCAGCTTAGTCCCTTTATTAATCTGGGGTCGCCGCAGGGGAATGAACTGCCAATTTATCCAGCATCTGTTTTATGCAGCGGATGCCCTTCCAGCTGCAATCCATCACTGGGAAACATCCATAAACTCTCATTTACACAAATACACTATGGACAATTTAGATTAGCCAATTCATAAAGGGATCATACAAGAGATGGGTCATTATCACTATAAAGTGCCTTTGATGTCCCACAAGATTGAATCAGTCCTATATGAACATAATGCGAAATAATGAAACTCTGATGTTTTAATATAATTGGTTAAATCTTTACACACATGCGGGTAGAATTATAAGCGTTTTAAAATGTGTCAATTTTCGCATATTCTTTCATTGAATGGATGTGATTTTGCCATGTCCCACACACTGCTCTGCCAACTTCAGCAAGTCTATAAAGCAGGTAAATTAGATCAAATTTAAATGATTTTTAAATATATTCGACAATATATTAACAAGTAATTTGACAAAATAAGTCATTTTGATAACTTTTATTTTGTTTTTATAATATTATTAATCATTTTGCACGTGTCCTTAAAATTGCTGTCCACCCTGTCATGATGTGGTAAATGCCCTTTTAAGAAACCCTCTAATGTACTCATTGGCATCCCCATGCCTGTTTTGCCTTTCTTCAGAGGAGGTTAAAACATCTGCTGTTTCTATATTTATGTTTCCTATTTTTCCTCATATTGTGTTTGAAACTGAATGTTGTCAAGCTTAACATGTCCACCCTGTCATAGTGAAATATTTATTAATTTGAAAAATTATCTATATTATTAAATCTGAAATTAAAAATATAGCTTTCAAACTGTGTACAAAGAGCTTAAACTAGGAAACACGTTACCAGCTGCAGGTACAACATGTGTTGAATAAATGCTATCTTTAGCCAAAAATGTCCTCTCTGTCATCTGTCAACCCTGTCACAAATCCTTCCTTGACAAGGTGGACATATGGTTTGTTATTGACACTTCATTTATTCATTCATTCATTCATTCATTCATTGTTAATTAGTTAATGTTTTAACTAATACTACACACATACTACACCAGTAGATGCAATACATGTGTGGACAATACAAACCTTTTAGCAATATCTGTATCCTTTAAATGTCCATATAATGGAGCTCATTGACTGTTTGAAATAAAAATACAACCCTAAGTATTTCTACATTTGTGTGAACAACATCTGTATCTAATTACCTTATTCTGAAAAAAAAAAAAAAACAGTATCATTAAGGTGTTCAACTTGAGTAGCTTCCTACACTCCCTTCACTCCTCCAATACAATGTACAATGTAAAGATTTACATTCATTAGCAAATATAGTTTAATTTAAAGGACAATAATTGTTTATTTTCCCATTAATTTGCATCAAACCTAATTGATAACAGAAGAGGTGGTGTGGAGGCTCAGTGGTTTGCTGTAGTTAGTGAAAATAGAAGCTGAGCTCCGAAAACTTTACAACTCTTTTATTTTAACCCTTTAATGTTTCTTGTTGTACCTGTTGTTTTTTCAAATGTTCCTCCATATTTAGTTCACTAATTAAAGCCTTTGTCCACCTGGTCATGCCAGTGTTCACCCTATAATCTTGTTTTTAATGAAAATAAACTAATTATTTATACAGTAACCTCAGCAAAGCATCGTGTGTGAGTCCTTAATAAACCAATAAGGGCCAGTTAATATTGTTTAAAAGTTTGACTAAATATTTTAGATTTTGGGTTTTATTTTGAAAAGAACGTGCAGCAATTGCGTATTTTATTGGGAAACAAACGTTTTGTCCATTAATTCATTCATTTAAATAGACTTTTTAAATAATCTAAAAAGTTGGGTTGGTAAAGAGACACATTACCTTTCTGAAAATATACATTTTATAATCACACTGCACCGAAAATATACTACTTCGAATTTTTCCATAGGTTGACACAATTTGAGGTTTGTTTACTGTAATTCTGCTTGCAGTTTATTTATAAAAAGTGCAGGAGCCTGACCAACATTCATTTCTTACAGACTAAGGTCTAACAACTAATGGGGTAAATAAAAAAAAAACTAATATAAAAGTATTATATTATATTTTTTTTATATAAATTTTGAAGTCTCAAAGGCACTGTAAAGTGATAATGACCCAAATATTAATATAAAGAGATTGTATTTTATACTGTGGTGTGATCTTTTAAGTATCTCTTAGAAAAGAACTTTTAAAAAAATAACATTCATTTTGTACAAGCTCTCTTATTTTGTTCAAATTATTCACTTTCGCCAACTTTCAAGCTGCACTGCATATACACACACACACACACACACACACACAGACACACAGACACACACACACACACACACACACACACACACACACACACACACACACACACACACACACACACACACACACAGACACTAATGAAAAAAGATTAAAACAGCAGTACCTCATCCACAGATCGGGAGGCATCAATCCTTTGCACTTTTCCTTGCTTCTCGTACAGCTCTATAATGGGCCGTGTGGACTGCAGGTACGTCTGGATCCTGACAAGGTAACAACAAATTTTGCAAGAATTATTATTATTATTATTAGGAAATCAAAAATGCAACCCACAGATTAGTCTTTCCTCTTAATATAATGTCAATACAGAAATGTGTGACACAAATATCGCTAACAGTTCCTTCAGGATTTCTCTGGAGATTTTTCAGATTTTTGTGTCAGACAGTTTTTCTTGAAATTATCTGCAGCATTTCTTGTGTTGTTTTGCTGTGAAATTATTTACAGCAACAGTTTTGAATCCTTTGAATCCGCCTTTGAATCTTGGAAACCTTTATGAATATTGTGTTTCAAATCAGTGGTTCAGAGCACTATCAAATTGGCAAGGTCACGTGTTTCAGTAAACAGGATTTTGTTACATCATTACCTTTTCAAAACGTTTAGAATAGACAATGTTTCATCACTGTGTATAAAAGCATAATATCCACATGAATCATACAGGTTTACTCACATCGCCCCCCAGTGGTGAATCACTGAACAGATTTCATTGGTTTTAACAGATGTTGTGGCATTTGCAAAATCAAAATGATTGATATCAGTTAATAATCTCTCCACTATGGAATAAACGATATACAAATGTATTGAAAATGTATTTGAAAATGTATTTAAAAATGCATATTACACAGACATTTAATATTAAATAACATGAGATAAGCTGAGTGCATTTTACAGTGCTCAGCATATATGAGTACACATATATATATATACATAAAAATCTATCGTTTAAATAGATATTTTGTATAGAATTTATATATATATATATATATATATATATATATATATATATATATATATATATATATATATATATATATATATACATCAGTTCTGAAGCAAAATCTTCATTTAAATTTACAATAACGGTCCAAATTTATGTTTGGGAAAAATTATAAAATGAAAAATAAAAATTAGGGGGAAAAATCAAAAGTAACAACAAATATATAACATAAATTTATAAAAAAAAAAAACAGATGTATAAAAAAATTGCAATGTTTCACATGAAATGATTTGTATTATATTTCTATTTCTAAAAATTTCTAAAGAGTTTGATGGCAGAAATATTACTTGAATAAATATATCTGTTTAATAAATCTGTTTTGTTCAAAAACTACCTACATTTGAAGTCAGAATTATTAGCCGAATAATTTAATTTAAAAAATTAAAAACTACTTTTATTCTAGCCGAAATAAAACGAAAAAGTATCAGGCATTCTGTGAAAAAGGTTTTCTTTTCTTTCTTGCTTTGTTAAACATCATTTGGGAAATAGTTAAAAAAGAAAAAACAATTCAACGAGGGGGCTAATATTTCTGACTTCAACTGTATATTAACAGAGAAATGGGTAATAATGTTCATTTTCGAAATTATACTTTTAATTGAAAGTTTACAATACGTTTTCTATTCTAATGCATGAGTTTTTGTTCCATTTACATGGTTTTGACCAGCAGGTGTCTCTGCCATGAGGTGTGTTTTGAACACTTTAAAACCAGCAATTGGTTCAATTATTCTAAAGCTTTGAAAAGCTTCATTTTCCCCATCCCTACCTCAACAAGAACCACTAGGCTCTGTAATTTATTAAAAGGAAACAGTCATCCCTCTTAACCCTATAAAGCCTACTTAAGAGTTACCCCTTAACCCTATGAAGCCTATTGTATACAATTTAATACAAAAAGAACTCTAAATGATCAAAATAAACAAAACTTTGTAGAAATTGTTTTTATACAATGTATTAGAAAATACATCAGTTTAAAAGATTAGTTTTTAACCAAACATGTTTTTTTTTTTTCAATGTGTCAGCGGTGTCGGCCTACTGCAGTGTATTGTGTTTTGCTCACACCAAATTACACTACAGAGCTCTTTAAAACCAGATTATTGGAAAATTAGAGCAATTCTTATTATGCAAGTAGTCTGCTATACTATTGAAAATAGAAATTACGGAGCAGTCGGCTTGGAATTGAAATGTTGCAGGTTCGATTCACTGTCCTGCCAGAAATTGATGCTAGGAAAGGGGGACTGAACCACACTCTTTCCACCTTCGACACCCTTGAGCAAGGCACCTAGAGCCCTTAACAGCTATTGCTTACAGATTATTGGGAGAATTAGAGCAATACATTATATTTACAAAGTACACTTATAACTGTGCTTGTATGTGCTCTCACTTTTCACTTTTGTGGGTCAAAAATAGAGAAAATATTTCCAGTATGGGAAACCATACTCACTTTACTCATAATAGATTTACTTTCCTCCATGATTTGAGGTGGTGGTTCACTAACTAGAAGTGACAGATAGTTGTAGCAACTAGAAGTTTAGCTCTGGATTGTCTACTTCAAGTAAGCTTGCCTGGATGCGAGTTGCAATAACATCGCATGATGCTTCCCGAAGTGAGCCATTTGTAAAAATAGTAAGCTCCTCTGAAAGTTGTTTGATTTTGCTTTAAATTCTGCAATCAGAGAAGCCAATTCTGAAGGGACTGACTATTAGAAAAGTCACTACATACGGTTGTAAGGAGGAAGTACCTTTTCTCTAAACTTTCTCTGTTATCATCAGTGCGACCGCTGCTCTTTCCCCGCTCTAAACATCTGTCAATGCATACCTGAAACACAGATAAAGCTAATTATACATACACATACATATATACAAATGTATAATTGCATATGCGTGTGCATAATACAATGACACACACACATATACATATACATATATATATATATATATATATATATATATATATATATATATATATATATATATATATATATATATATAAATACACACACTTGAAGTCAGAATTATTAGCCCCCTTTTGATTTTTTTTTCTCTTTTAAATATTTCCCAAATGATTTTTAACAGAGCAAGGACATTTTCACAATATGTCTGATAATATTTTTTCTTCTAGAGAAAGTCTTAGTTTTATTTCGGCTACAATGAAGGCAGTTATTAATTTTTTAAAAACCATTTTTGGGACAAAATTACTAGCCCCTTTAAGCAAATTTTTTTTTCGATAATCTACAGAACAAACCATTGTTATACAATAACTTGCCTAATTACCCTAACCTGCCTAGTTCAACTTATTAACCCAGTTAAGCCTTTAAATGTCACTTGAAGCTATATAGAAATGTATTGAAAAATATCTAGTAGATATTATTTACTGTCATCATAGCAAAGATGAAATAAATCAGTTATTAGAAATGAGTTATTAAAACTATTATGATTAGAAATGTGCTAAAACAATCTTCCCTCTGTTAAACAGAAATTGGGGAAAAAAAATAAACAGGGGCCCTATTAATTCAGGGGGGATAATAATTCTGACTTAAATTGTGTGTGTATATATATATATATATATATATATATATATATATATATATATATATATATATATATATATATATATATATATATATATAAAACCTAAGTTGCTACTGACCTCATTGCTGCAGTCAAAGAAAAGAACAAACTTGACATCTGCCTTCCCATCCATCTCAGTATTCCAGCCCTGCAGGTTGTCTTGGTTACGTGGGAAACCATCGATAAGAAAGCGGAACTTCTTCTCATCAGCTTTCATAGTCTCTTCCATTGCCTGCCAAATACAGAAAACATTTTAAGTAAAGACACATTTAAAAAAGTATTTATTTTTTGGATAAGATAAAACTCAACACAAAAGCGCAGTAAATCAGAATTACAAATTGACCACACAGTAAACAGGCTTTGAACTATCCTCCTTGTATTAAAACTGCTCATGTTTGCTTTTAAAGGGGTAGTTTACCCAGTAATGAAAATACTGCAATAATTTACTCATCCTTCACTCGTTCTGAACCTTTATGAGTTACTTTAGTCTGCTGAACACAAAGGAAGATTTTTTAAAAATGCTAGTAGCTGGCACCCATTGACTTCAATAGTAATGAGTGCTCTCCACCAGCAGAGAGTAAATGATGAGGCAGTGTTGATTTTTGGGTGAACTATCCTTTTAAGTTCATTCTTTTTCAAAAAGCTAAAGGCTAACATGAACTGAAATGGCTTGTAAAACAGAACAAAGGGATGTAACCACCTTCCTCAGTAAGTTGATGGTGATTTGAACAGGAACTATCTTCCCTTCTTTGATGTAGCTGTCAATAAGCTGGCCAAACTCTGAGTCGGTGCGGCTGCGCTCCTCTCTCAGGAGATCTCCAGCGGACAGGTGAGTGTAACTGTAGTTCTGAGACAAAAACAGCAGGAGCTTTAGAGCAGCACAATGCAGTTAATGCAATCCTTTCGATTAGATCATCAGTTTTGTGTGCTGAGACAAAAATTGTCTATATAAACTAGAGAAAAATAAAGTGGTAGGTTGAGCACTTAACGTCAAAATGATTAGCCCTTCTGTGATTTTTTTTTTTCTTTTTCAAAACATTTTTCAAATGATGTTTAACAGCAGCAAGGAATCTTTCACTGTATTTCCTATAGTATTTTTCTTTAAAACATTTTAATGTCAATATTATTAATCCGTTAACACTGAAATTGGGGGAAAAAACATACAGGGGTGCTAAGAATTTAGGAGGGCTAATAATTCTGACTTGAACTGTAGGGGTGTGCGTGTGTGCTAATGGAGTTGGTAGCTGAACAGGCAGCTTTGCAGTCGTCCAGACATTCCACAAGTTTCAATTTTAAACCAAAAATGTTTTTAAGATCATTGTTACAAACCTTTTGAGTTTTGTATAAACTTTGAAATAATCTCCATGAAGTATGGAGAAGATTTTGTTTATTTGTTTCCCTATTTCTCTCTTTACCATGCACTTTGCTCTTTGCATTTGTGTTTCTTTATCTCACGAAGGTGTGCTATGATTGGATCTTTTACACACCTGTTTCAGATAAAAATGACTTCCTGGAGCACTCTGGACCTGCCTGTGAGACTCTTATCGCCATTAAATCGATTTCTGTACCTTTGAATTTGTATTACACTGGTATCCTCAAGCTCATTTTTGGTGCCAACTAGGATTTTGATCCTCTGTGTCATTGCTAAGCCAATTTGTATATTTTTGTAATCTTTCGAAGTAACAAAGAGTCTTGTCTGTGAGGCTAAGAGTTCCTGTATGAGAGAGAGAGACTGTGTGCGTTCATCAGCCTAATCTGAAAAAAGTCAAGATCAACCGGCATTATAGAAACTATTTTGAAATAGTTTCCCATGGAAATCCTTGTACATATAACCTATAGATATCTGTATACAAACTAATATAATCTATCGGTAGCCCCACACGAAATCTGCGCGCGCATAATTCTGCAGATTTTTCGCAAAATTCCGCAGATTTCTGCAGATTTTTTGCCCATCATTAATTCTGTTTATTTACTTGAGTAAATGTGTAAATCTAATTTTTTCAGTTTTTATTCAGTAATTTATTACTTTTTGTTTTTATATATTAAGGTTTTAGTTTTGATACTCTGCTGGATACTTCCAAAATGATTCCATAGAAATCCGCAGATTTTTACTAAAATTCTCTGCAGAAATAGCAAAAAACATCCGCAGATTCCATCTGGCCCTATCTATAGGTTAAAAGTCTGGGGTCATTTTAAAATACATTCTATAATTAATTCCCACAATTTGGAACCCCTATTAAAATTAAAAAGAAAATGGGAGGTGGAGCTAGAGATAGAACTATCAGAAGATATGTGGCAATCCGTTTTAGACAATATCCACTCATCTTCAATTTGTTTAAAACAGAGTTATACAATTTAAAGTAGTACATAGATTACATTGGTCAAAAGTGAAACTAGCCAAATTTAAACCAAATATAGACCCTAACTGTGACCAATGTAACATTGAGCCAGCTACTTTATCTCATATGTTTTGGGCTTGTTCAAAATTAAAGAAATTCTGGCAGCTAATATTTAAGTTCCTCTCGGACGCATTAAACACCTATGTAGAACCTGAGGCCATAATATCAATTTTTGGGATCACACCACAGTCCTTATGTTTTAACAAAAGCAAGATAAATGTGATTGCCTTTGCTACACTTTTAGCTAGAAGATTAATATTGCTGAAATGGAAGGAAAAACTTCCTCCAACCTTTAAGCAATGGCTTACGAACTTCTACACCACCTGACCTTAGAAAAAATACGATACACTCTAGGAGGCCGTACTGATATGTTTTTCTCATCTGGAAACCTGTTTTAGATCACGTAAAAAAGATGGACCCCTCAGTCATTTTAGAAGAGTAGAACCTTGTTTGTTTGTTGTTGTTTTTTTTCAATTTTTTTTTTATTATTTTCTTTTTTTCCCCTTATTTATGAGAGTAACATATGCTTTACTTATTATTACTATTCATTCATTTTTTCTTAATATTATTTATATTTTTTTCTAGAACCTAAATGTATATATGTGCGACAGGTTTTGTTTGTTTGTTGTGTAAAAAAAAAAAAGAAAAATTGAAAAGCTATTTTGTAATGTATGTTTCATATCTAATATGTTCAATAAAAATACTTTTGGGAAAGAAAAAAAAAGTCTGGGGTCATTTTTTTGTTTTTCATGTTTTGTTTTTTTAAAGAAAGTTCATTAAGGCAGCCTTAAATAAATGTTAAAAATACATTACAAATTTAAACATATTGTATGTAGTTTCAAACTAAATTATTACTCCAGTCATTATTGTGATTACCATTAATAATATAAATAATCATTAATATTAGTAATAATTAATATTAGTGTGATTTCTGAAGAATCATGTGACTCTGAAATCTGGAGTAATGAAGATGAAAATTCATCATTAAAATGACTGGAATAAATTATTAAGATAAATTATAAACTACTTTTAAACAGTATAAAAGTTTGAACTTTATTATGAATAAAATTGTGAAAACAAAAACATTTCACAATTTGTAATGTATTTTCGATTAAATAAATGCAGCCTTGGGGAGCAAGATAAGCTTATCTTAAAATTTAAAAAATCCTACTGACCCCACATATATATATATATATATATATATATATATATATATATATATATATATATATATATATATATATATATATATAAATATATAAATATATATATATATATATAGCTTCGTTTCACACGTAAGCCCTTCTACCCAGTATTGGTGCCAAATCATGGCAGCTGAACACTGCACTGAGGTTCTGTTTATAACCAGGAAATTATGTGACGATGAGTATGGAATCACTTCGGGAAATTCTTACTCAATAAATAAATGCATTCCGAAAGAATGACAAATTCCCAACAAAAATATTTTCATATTAAGCCACGTCATGACATATCATGTCGTACAGTACAACAGTTAAGAAATAAAGATACTGAAACAGGGGTTTGTGTGTTTGAATGTCATAGAGGATACGGAACGAGTATTCTATTTAAAACACCCCGACTTTGAATTTCATCACCCAAAAACGAACATCTTAAGCTTCCATTAACTAATATACAACACTTAAACTGTTGTTCTATTCATATAAAAATGACCAATGCGCTATATCTCTTACCTCCACAATTCTCGCGCATTGTGTTCCTTTCCCCGCGCCAGGCCCGCCCAAAACAAACACAACTTGCGGCTTCATTATCACTCTCAACCTGTGCAAAACGCGTGGAAGCTTTTCCGACAGCCTGTGAAGCAAACCCACAATCATAAACCGTTCTGATAAGCGATAGTTTGACTCAATGAATGACCATCGACCCCTGGGAGTCGGCTAGGGAGCTGGTTGAATGACCGGTTGATGCGTGTCAGGGAAGTGCGCCGGGGCCGATTCCACTTCCGCCGTATACGTACCAGCCAATCAAAGAGGAGAAGAGTCGCGGACGTCAATTAATCGACGCCCATAGCTCTAAACGCTCTCTGGAACGCGCACCCCTCCTCCGCCCTGGGTTCGCGCACCAGCATCAGCACCCGTGTTGCCATCTCCGCTTAATGTTGTCAACATGGCTCTGGTCTGAACATTTTTCAACATTATAGCTGCTATAGCATCATGCTTGATAACTAAATATAATGTGACTAACTAGTATAGGAGTTGCACACAACATTTCCACATTTTGTTCATATCATATCATATGTAATGTTATGAAGTAAATAACTAAATGGACACATATAAGATGCATTGGTCTACACTAGCAACATTCCTTTTGTTTTCGGCTTAGTCCCTTTATTAATCTGGGGTTGCCACAGCGGAATGAACCGCCAATTTATCCAGCATATGTTTTACACAGCGGATGCCCTTCTAGCTGCAACCCATCACTGGGAAACATCCATACACACTCATTCACACACATACACTACGGATAATTTAGCGTACCCAATTCACCTTTACCACATGTCTTTGGACTTGTGGAGGAAACCAAAAACCCAAGCAAACACAGGGAGAACATGCAAACTCCACACAGAAACGCTAACTGACTCGGCCGAGGCTCGAACCAGTGAGATTTTTGCTTTGAGGCGAACATGCTACCCACTGCACCATCTTTTGTACATTTGTATGTAATTATTTACATTAAACAGATAATTAAAAAAAAATAATATATTGTAAATAAACTTTTAAAATTTTGCATATAGTGTACATTTTTCTGATATATTATATAGGCTTTGTATTAAATGATGTAATTTAAAAAGAGATAACTTGATTTAATTATTTTATTAAATAATAATAGAATTATCAATTATAATGATTATAATCATCATGGAGTGTTTCTGACCTTTTTTTTTTTTTTTGGAAAAGGTCGACTATATTATGTTGGAAACAATGTAAATTAACTTTCAAATTGTTGCATGTTGAGAATAAACTTTTTTATTATAATCCTAAGATTAATTAGTGAACCTACAACAAGAAAAGTAATTGTTAATATTTAGTTAGTGTTAAATTGATAATTATTATTATTAGCATGCAATAGTCGTATAGCCTAGTAGAATAGCCTATAGTTGTAATGAATAAACACAATAATAACTGTTTCTAAAATCCCATCCATATAACAATTACATCAAAACTAAAAAGTATGTTTTTAATGCCGTTAATATTGCTCATTATTAGTACAAATTTAGAGCGCCGTGTTTATTTTTTTATGTAAACCAAAGCATGATTTTCTCGCGCGATCTGGCAACACTGATCAGCACCTCTCCGCAACTGAACAGCGACCATATAAGCACATGTCTGCGTTAAGATGCTCTGCTGTTTTTCCTAGGAGGAATACATTTAAAAACCACTGCGCTGTGTATTGTAGCATGCTCTGTAATTAGGGATTATTAAGATCGTCTTCATCGTCATTATCTTTATGTTCTCGAAAGATTTGCACAAGGGTTCTTCGCTACGGATGCAAAGATGGAAACACACAAAGGATAAACACAAAATTAGTCCAGCGATGCCCATGACAGACATTGCGTTTTAATCAGAGCGCAGCTGACCCAGGGTTGCATTATAAATCAAATGCACTGAATCCCTCCTTGATTGGATCGGTCTCTGTGTCGCTTCCCCCTTTCGAAAGGAGCCGCATCAACAAAACGATGGGTAGGTCGTTCACCTGGAGGAAATACAACCAACATACACTCTCTATGCAGCACCGGCTCCCTATTCAGCACTGAGATGCCTGCGCCCAGCAGAAAGACCAGGATCAAAGGGCTCAGAGCTACAGCCGGACGCGTGATTTGGAAGGAGGACAACAAACAGGCGAACCCCGGGTGTCCGATTCGGTGGAGGCCGAATCACATCTGCTGGGGACGAGCATCAAGGGCAGTGCGGCACTCCAGCGCCCCGGGAACAGGCGACACGAATCATCCATACACCTTTAGTTCCACAACACCGCAGCGTTCCTCGTCTGTTTCGAAGATGCGCTAGAACAACACCGACACGCAACAAAACATGTCTTTTCGTAGCAGACGTGCTTTTTTATTGCTTTCACTCAGTGGATTTATCGAGGATATAGCCTACTGAGTTGGAAACGATGGTGAGGAGAATCTGCCAGCGTTTCAGGGGTTACAAAAAGTGCCAATGAATATATTGCTTAAATTTATCCTCATTTTTCCGTCATTGGCTACATTGACACCCCTGATAAGCAGGACCATGGGTTGCATTCAAAGCATCGCCTGCAAGCCCCGCATCCGACGGGAGAACATAGTGGTCTATGAGGTCTCAGCCTCCATTGACCAATGCCCGACCATCATTGAGGAGAATTCGCCCATCGTCCTGCGATACAAGACCCCGTATTTCAGAGCATCGGCGGGGATCGTGATGCCCCCGGTTCCTAGAAACGAAACGTGGACTGTGGGCTGGATCCAGGCGTGCACCCAAATGGAGTTCTTTAACACATATGGTGATATTGGCATGTGAGTAGTCAACAAACCAAAGAACCAATGACATTTTCGCAGTTTAATTAATATGTGAGAACACTAAAGAACTAATCTGACACATAGTAGATTTTCATATTGATCTTGTTTTCTTTGAGGCCATAGGTCGACAGGTTAATTTGACATAACCTGTTTTTAGTATTGTTTATTGCAGGGGCAAGTGAATGTTGTCAAAACTGTAAAATTAGACGGTAAAAATGCAAGCTTAGCTTCAACGTTTTGGGAAAGTCTAAGGATCAGTAATGAAAAATCTTTAACCATAATGCTTCTGTTTGGCCTTGTTAAATAGGTTAAACTGGTCATCATGCAACTTCAACTTTCTGTGTGGTGATGTCAACTCATTTTCAATTTACACCCAGAAAGGTAGCCAAATCCTTTATTCAGATAATGCCCAACATGTTTGCACTGACCACATCTTTGCTTCTCTTTTGTTGTTCCTAGAACAAATTTCAATCCTAGCTCTATGCTGTTTGTAATGTACCATATACAACATACAATTTCTGTCTGTCCCTGATGAAAGATGACGACCAATGCGAAACAAAAGTGCAGTTTCTTTGGTGGTGGCTATCAAACTGTGGTCCAGTGTAGTACTGTGAGAGATGTTGCAAGATGCTCACTGTTTTGTGACCAAGATATCCTGCAGTTTTGCTTTGATGTGTCCGAAATTCAGAATGACCACCACATCACAGTTGGTTTGCTGATACTGTACAAACTATAACTGCTGACCAGTCAATAAAACTGCAGCATGCTGGCATACTGATCAACATAACAAGGCTAATGTTACGCTAACTATATAACCTTTGCAAAATTGGGATTTTTTTTCTAGCAATGACTGATCCATAATTACATTTGAAAACAGAAGTTTACATTCACTCTAGAAAAAAAAAGAACTTATCCATTTTTTAATGTCTGGTGTTAAATCATACTAAATGTTTACTATTATTAGGTATTTTATTATGACCTAAATTATTTACAATTGCTAAATGCCAGAATAATGAGAGAATTTTTTTTGTGAATTTTTTATTTATTTCTGGACAGTCAAAAGTTTACATACATTTCCTTTGTATTTTTTAGCTTTGCTTTTAAACTGTATAACTTTGGTCAAAAGATTTGGGTATCCTTTCACAAGCTTCTCACAACAGTTTGCAGGAATTTTAGCCCATTCCTGCTGACAGAACTGGTATAACCGAATCAAATTTGTTGGCTGTCTTGCTCGCACAAGCTTTTTCAACTCTGCCCACACATTTTCTATAGGATTGAGATCAGGGCTTTGTGATGGCCACTCCAAAACATTCACTCTATTGACCTTAAAGCACATTTTAACTAATTTGGCTGTATGCTTAGGGCCATGGTCTGTTTGGACGACTCATTTGTGGCCAAGTTTTAATTTCCTGACTGATGTCTTGAGATGTTGCTTCAGTATTTCTACATTATGTTCTTTCTTCGTGATGCCATCTATGCTGTGAAGTGGACCAGTCCCTCCACAACATGATGCTGCCGCCCCCATACTTCACAGTTGGGATGGTGTTGCTAGGCTTGTAAGCTTTCCCCTTTGTCCTCCAAATGTAACACTGGTCATTATGGCCAAACAGTTCCATCTTAGTTCCATCAGACCACAGGACATGTCTCCAAAAATTAGTCTTTTTCCCAGAGTAATTTAGCAAATTGTAATCTGGCTTTTTTTGTTGATTCTGGCTTGTTGATTTTTCCATGTTGTCACAAAAAGAAGCAGTGTGTTTGAGGTTTTCCTGAAATACTATTCTACAGTTGTGCCTCCAATTAACTCAAATGTTGTCAATTAGCCAATTAGAAACCTCCAAAACCTTGACACCATCATCTGAGCTTTTTCCCGAGGCATAATAATCTTATTGGATGTAAACTTGACTCTCAAGAAAAGTTACAACAATTTCTCCAAAAATACTTCTTTCATTATTCTGCTATTAAGCATAACAGAAACCAATTTGATAATCCTGACTTATCTAAAAGAGAAAAAGTTTAGTCACAGTAACAACTGACTTTACAAAAAATGGTTATGTGCCTTTTTATACAGTGTATGTAAACTTCTGGTTTCAACTGTACCTCCCTGCCTCATTTTTTCAGAATACTTCTCAAAGAAAACTGGCCCCTCTCAAAATGTGGCCCTATCCGATTGTTAAGTGGTGACGTGTTTGTGATGTATGTATACTGTTTCCAGGTCCAAGCCGCCATTCATTTGAGTGGAGAAATCTTTAGTTTATGATCGCGTTTTATTCCTATCACACATTAAAGTTAATTTTACATAAAGTCATAGTGTACACAACAATCTCTGGGCTTGCTGCATAACAAATACCAAAATTTTAACAATTTATAAAACAATGAATCACTTTCTTGCCATCGGATATTAGGCATGGACATATATATTGCAATCGTGATTTTCGAAAGTATTAAATCGCTTTGTAAATGTTTATTATTACCATTTCATGAATCTCCCCATTCAGTTGAATAGAGCGCTTGGACCCGGAAGCCGCTCTGCGTGACGTCACACTTAACAAGCGGATTTGTTCAACACTAGGACATGCTAATGACATTTTACTCTTTTATGCTAACTTGCAGCCTACAGTTTAGAAGGTGTCATCAACATAGTCAAGTCATAGCCAGGCGTAGTTTGTAGGGATGTAACGGTATTGTAAATACCGTCATACCGCAATATTAATTTTTTTCGATATTACCGAAGTTGCATGACTCGGTGAAACTATAGGTCTTCTGAGAAAATTTGCTCAGGCGAATGAAGCGAACGGGAGGTACCGGAAACTACAATTCCCATCAGCCCAGGCTTGGCCATAATCCCTTGCGGTCTGTTGTCGCTACAGATCCAGTAATGCGGAAATGGAGTGTGCTGCTAGAAGCGGGGATGAAAAAGCGCTGGAAAACCCTAAAGCGGGTGTTGTCGCCGCGCGCGTACTGAATAGCGGTGTTGTCGCGTGAGTTCTTATCAGCTGTGTTGTCGCGCGCGTACTGAATAGCGGTGTTGTCGCGCGCGTTCTGATCAGCTGTGTTGTTGCGCGCGTACTGTAAAGCGGGGACGGAGGGTATGTCGCTTCGCGGGGGCACTTTTGATCATTTTGGAAGGGAACTTTCTATCCAAGACTAAAAAGGGCATGTGCACTGCACAGGTTGAGCCCTGTGTGTGCACGTGCCTGCAAGTTGGGGAATACGACTAATAATCAGTCATGGGGACTGCAGAAACACAGCACACTGTCCAGATTGATGCAGACATGAGATCTCTATCTCACTCATGGTTTGTCCTCTCAAGTGGGGGAAAGACAATGCACAACGTTACCCACTGCTGTCAACCTGGGCCAAGTCATATCTCTCTGTCCCAGAAACCTCAGTCCCAAATGAGAGGGTTTTTTTCTGTTGCAGGGGACATTGTAAATACCCAGAGATACCAGCTTTTACCAGATTATATTTATATGATAATTTTCCTTTAAACCCATCTCTATCTAAGTGAGTGAGTGATTAAATGTTGAATGTGATGAGTTTTCAACAATACTAAATTGAAACTTAATTTTTTTACATGGTTTAATATTTTTTTGTTATTAAAATGGAAGTTTCTGTGTCAAAGCTTACAGATAGATGGCTAATTTGTATGTCATTGACACTTTTGGCACTTTTTTGGAGTATTTTCATAAGTTTTGTTTTTTCTTGAAAATGATTCAATAAATACCGTACCGTGACATTAATACCGAGGTATTACCGTACCGTGAAATTCTGATACCGTTACATCCCTAGTAGTTTGTATTGGACTTTACATGACCGTCAACAGTCCTCCACAAAATTGATGTTGTTCAAATCTAAAATCCAGGATCAACTAAGTATAATTAAAACAAGTAGGAAGGGTAACTAGATAAATATAAAACAGGTTCATCCATATTCCATTCCCAGCCCTCTGTCTTTTAATCACAGTTTTTTCCATATTTGCATGAGGCTCTTTGTTCTGAGGAGGTCTTCTCATTGACCATCACCGCGTCTGTTCATTTACCTTGATCATCCGTTTGATGTATCAAGGCCCCGCGGCTCTTTGCTCTCATGCCTCTTTCGTCCTTCCTGATTGCTCAACTTGTTTACCTTCTTGCAGGTCCAGCTGGGAGTTGCCCGAGCTTCGGGAAGGACGGGTGAAGGCCATAAGTGATTCCGACGGTGTCAGTTATCCCTGGTACGGCAATACTACCGAAACAGTGACCCTCTCAGGCCCCACTTCCAAACCGTCTCGGCTAACCGTGAGCATGAACGACAACTTTTACCCCAGCGTGACTTGGGCAGTGCCCATCAGCAACAGCAACACCCCCATGCTCACACACATCACCCGAGACCAGAGCTTCATCACCTGGCTGGTGGCGCTAAACGCAGACACCAAAGAGCGTATTGTTCTTCAGACAGTACGGTGGCGTATGCGGGTAGACATTGAGGTGGATCCATCCATGCCACTTGGTTCTCGTGCCAAACTGATGGGACGACCGCACCAGGAACAGCCTCACATTCTCAGCAACAATGAGCCTATCCCACCTAATGCACTGGGCAGGCCTAATGCCAATGATGCCCAAGTGCTGATGTGGAGACCCAGAAGAGGACAACCTCTGGTGGTTATACCGCCCAAATAGGACTGTCATGACAGTGCCTACAGGACACTGGAGACTGCATGCACTGTTTAGATGCTGGAATTTGGTATATCGCAAGCTGCTTTGTGGATCGCTGGATTTGTTGAGTTTCTCACGACGTTTTGACTGCCTTTAAACTTTTCAACAGGTACTAAATGTGCAGCCAGATGGAACAAACCCCTTAAGTTTAAGAACTAGTTCACCTAAAAAATGAATATTACTAACCCTCTTGTAACTGTTATGAAGAACGCAAAAGAAGATATTCTGAGGAATGTTTTAGTAATACAATGAAACTCAGTGAAGTCCCAAAATGTAAACCTTTAAAAAAAAAAAAAGGGGAAGCATGATATTATAAATAGATCAGAATGAAATCCTTTATTTATTCTAAAATCAAATGATTTATCGATGCACATGTACGTAAGCTGCATCCCCATTCAGAGGCAGCAGCCGAAAGCAGATTTCATTACAACAGAGCGACAAAGATTGTCCCGATTTAAAGGGTGCTTCAAAGGCTTTCCCAATTCGAAGCCTGCTTCAAATCCTCCAAACGTGTCCTTTATTTTAAGGGCTTTAAAGGATACAACCGATAGACTATCCCAAGGCTCACCGTGCATCAGAGAAAATGCCAGATTGCACTTTTAAATGTATCACATTTTAGCTTGGATATGCAACAGTACAAAATGTTCAAAAGCTTAGATTTAGATCTGAATCTTATTTATATGAACATGCCTTATATGAACACATTTATGAAGAATGTAAACACTGATTTGCTTTTCACAAGTTTAAACTGATTTTTCACCCAAAAATGAAAATTCGGTCACCCTTTTTTGTGTTTGTTTGTTTGTTGAACGTCTAAACCTGTAACCACTGGCTTCCATAACAGGAAAAACAATTAGCATGGAAGTGAATGGTTACATGTTTCTAACATTCTTTTATATATATATATATATATATATATATATTCCTTTTGTGATCAACAGAACAAAAAGTAAAGGATGAGTAAATGATGACAGAATATTCATGTATGGGTGAATTATACCTTTAATATCTGTTCAACTGCACATCATAAAAAGTCCAGCAGAACTGTTTCTCCCGCTCATCAGTGTTAACTGTCAAAGCTGCTACACTGTAAAACCCAATAAGTTAAGGCAAATCAAACCGTTTGAGGAAACTGATTGCAACAAACCTTTTAAGTTCAAAACTAATCCTAATGAGTACTGTGAACTTAATCCACTTGAGTAAACAAAGCAATTTGAGCACAGTAAAATCCAATAAATGAAGAGAACTCAAACCAACTGAGTACTGTAAAACTCAATAACTTAGGCAAGGCAAGGCAAGGCAAGGCAAGTTTATTTATATAGCACATTTCATACACAGTGGCAATTCAAAGTGCTTTACATAAACAGCAATAAAAAAGACATATTTAGGACAAAATGCAGACAATAAAAATGATTAAAAACAGATAAAAACAATTCAAAATGTGTTAAAATAGGTTATAAAAGAATGAAAAAGAAAACGAAAAACATAATAGTGCAATCTGTCGGATGTAGCCCAGTGCTCATACAGTAAAGGCACAGCTAAACAGATGTGTTTTCAGTCTTGATTTGAACATGCCTAATGTTGGTGCACATCTGATCAACTTAAGGCAACTTAAACTGTTTCAGGAAACCGATTCTATATGAAATCTATTTGAGTACTGTGAACTTATTCTATTTAAGTTGAAGTAATGAGGTTTTTTATTAACTCATTACCTTCAACACTGAGTTCAAAACTCTTTTCAAATGAGTAGAATTAACTTCCAGTCTATTTTGAGTTAACTACACTCATTTCATTTGATAAAGTTTACTGTTGGGTTTTACAGTGTAGGCAAAGAGTCCTGCTTTACAATGCTGTAGTTAGACTTCAAAGATGCAGCCTCTGAAATAGAATGCTATTATAGACTAAACGAAACATTACACTTACCTTATTGGCTCTTCTGAAAAAACCTAAAAACTTTCGTAAAGTGGACAAAAACATCTGCAAACCGTCACTAAAATATCTTCTTTTGTGTTCCACAGAGAAAAGTCAAACAGATGTTGCCTGAGGTTGAGCAAAACTTAAAGGGACAGTAATCCCAAAAATGAGTATTCTGTCAGCTTTTACTCACCCTTTAGTGGTTTCAAACCCTTTTAAGTTTCTTCTATTTAAAACAAAAGTAGATGTTTTGATAAATGTTGTAACCATTGATGTCCATAGTCTTTTTTTCCTACTACACTGTCAAAAGTGTTGACAGAAAGACAACAAGTATTTGTCTGTAGCTTTAACTTATGTAAATATGTTTCAACTAGATCTTTAAAGTCATACAAAGTTTAACTTGAAGGTGCTGTATGTAAGTTTTTGACTTTTGTAAAGCATAAAAATACCATAATATGTTTGCAGATATTTAAGAAACATTTTTGTTTATCTGAAAAACAATGCTCAAGTCAGATATTCTACTTTGAAAATGTGTTTTCCGTTGTCTTTGTTTTTGAAATATAATTGGTTAAACTGGCATTGGGCAGGTTAAAATGACCCTGCCTAATGGTGGTTTAGCCAATTATATTTCAGCACCGCGTGGAAAAACTCGTATTTCATTCATTCATTCAGAAAGACTGAAAGCATGCGTCCGTTACCGAAATGAGACGTCCGGTAGAAAGTAGCAGACTCCGAAATGAGGTTATTATTTAGCAAATGATATAAATATTATTAAAGTTAACAATAAGTGAGCAGGTTACATTGTCACAGCGTGTCCTAACAACACGCTTCATGAAGAGATACTCAGTGATAAGCAATTTGGCACCATTAGTTTGCACCAAACGAAACACAACAGAAATTTAAATACAGCCATTTAGAAGCAAAGAATATACACTCACTCACGAAATGGTAAGCTTTATAATCTATTTAATACATATCAACCATCTTTAACATTATTAAATGTATGCTAAATTACTCATGTGTTTAGTTCTAAAGTTTAATTTCATATGAGGTGAACTATCTGCTGCTGCTTTCAGTATATGGCAATAAATGTCATGTAAAATGACATTCAAACCCACATCGTTAGCATTTAGCACTGAATAGAGCACTGAGGTTTACCTGAGGTGATGATTGTCATAGTTTTTGTTGTTCACCCAGGGGCGGAAAGTGACTAAAAATCAGCCCTGGCACTGTATTCACACTAGCCCACATTACCACACCGACACAGCCCCATCCACTACTTATATTGGTGTTCTGATGGTGAAATAATAGAAGCAGTACCATATGTAATAGATATTTAAACATTTATTGTATGTGACTGGAACAAAAACAACACATCTATAACAAATTTATACATGCAATCATTTCATTCATCCATTTTCTTTTCGGCTTAGTCCCTTTATCAATCTGGGATTGCCACAGCGGATTGAACCGCCAACTATTCCAGCATACGTTTTATGCAGCAGATACCAAGTTCACCTATAGCACATGTTTGGATTTGTGAGGGAAACCGGGAGGAAACCCACGCGAACATGCAAACTCCACACAGAAACACCAGGTGACCCAGTCAAGGCTCGAACCATCGAACTTCTTGCTGTGAGGCGACAGTGCTACCCACTGTGCTGCCCCCTTTCGAGACTATTTCAGTTAATTTTATGCATTTGGCAGCATCTGATTTTAGAGCAAATTTCTTTTAAAATTTTTCGCCTTTCCTTTTTTATGGTCCATCTCTGACAATTAGCTTGTGTTGCACTTACTGTTTGTTTGACATTCTTGCCAGATTTTGATTACTTCCATGTAACCTCTGATTGGGTCGGTCCCTCTCGAAACCAGCCATCCATTGCCAACTGGGCCAATGCAGAACATTTATCATTGTTATTATTATTATTATGGTAATATTCACATCTTGCAAAAGATAAAAGCAGCCTGCATGTAAAAACTATATATATATATATATATATATATATATATATATATATATATATATATATATATATATATATATATATATAATTAAAAATAGCAAACAGGCCCACATTTAAAAAATGCCAGAATTGCCAGATGGCCAGTCCGCCCCTGTGTTAACCTGTGAGAAATATAAGCAGTTTGTACTATATCAATTCGAGGTGTTGGTTAGGACAAAAAGTCCTTTATTAATATGGAAAATATCCCTTCTATTGGGTGCCGTTGCTTTTATTTAGAACACGGTTTAAATGACTCGCTCCTGTCCTCAATCTGGCAACCTTTGCTTGCATTTGTTTTGATCCAGGAGTGCAATAACTAGTTAAACCACTGGGTGTCAAACTTACATACTGCACCTCTAATATTTTCAGTCAGTTTGATTAACGCAAGTTGAGATGACTAAAAGTTGATTTGATTAGGCAATAAGATTTATTTTTTAGTGTATGGAAGTTTTCATCTTTCATCAGAATATCTTATTTTGCGGTCAACAGAAAAAAAAAGAAACTCAAAAAGGTTCAGAACCGCTTAAGGGCAAGTAAATAATGAGTAAAATGTCATTTTTGGGGTGAACCACCTCCAGAAGCCTGTTTCCATATGGTATTAACATGCATTTTCAGTGGTCATTTGACACACATTACTATTTCTATCTGGCATTTAAATGCATCTGGTGAAACCACTTGTGCTTGGATTTTGTAGCCACTCTTCCCTCTTATTTTGTCACAATTTGAACATCGACATCTGTTTGAATAGTGCTTTTTATATCTGTACGCTATTGACAATGCATCTGTTTTGTTTTTCTCCGAGATTTTGATAATGTGAGCGCACTTCCAGATTAAGTATACCCTGGGGGAAAATATCAGCTCTAAATCCTTTACAATTTTTACAGTTTTAGAAAGGATGTTTGAAGAAAAAAAAAATGAATGTTTGCTTCTATACAACACAAAGGGAATCAAGAGAGCTATTGCAGGAAATATACTGCTTTTGTAGGACAACCAGCAAATCTCTTATGACTATATTTCAAGACAAAAAAAAGACTATAGGCTGCATGAAAACATCCACTAGTTGACGTGGAGTGTATTTAATAGCATAAAGGATGCAGTCGTCCAATCAGAAATACCCTGGCACTGGAGATAAGAGTTTGTTTATGGTTGCGAGTCCGTTTGGGTTACACAGAGGGTGCTGCTCCATAGGCATTCACCAGATTAGTCACATGCCATACACGCTCCATCTGTGCCATTCCATGTCCCCTGTCTCCCTCTCTCTTTACTCAAGCTGTCTGGCTCCGTCCTGTCCCACTGAGACTCCTTGGGTAATTATGACACAGATGAAATTGAGTTTCCATTACCAATGTCATGTTTATACTTGAAGGTATGGAAAGTAAACCCAAAAATGAAAGGGATCGTTCAACCAAAAATGAATATGATGACAGATATTGCTCACTCTTAAAGGGGTAGTTCACCCAAAAATTTTAATTCTGCCATCATTTGAATCAGTTTCATCAGGTTGATTTTTTTGTTTCTTTTTTTTTCTGTTGAACAAATAAGAAGATATTTTGAAGAATGTTGGATTCAAGTTTTGGGGAATTTTCCCTGTAAGCAGGGTGTACATTTTTTCAGTTTAACACCTAATGTGGAATTTTATTAAATGTTAGTAAAAGGTAGCTTTTGAATTTTTGTATGACTTACCGAAAATATTCTTTCATTTTAATCTATCATTTTTGTTGCTGCTCTACAGCAGTGTTTCCCAACCCTGTTCCTCAAGACACACCAACAGTACACATGTTCAGCCTCTCCCTATTCAAACACACCTGAGTCAAATCAACAGAACATTAGAAGAGACTCGGAAACTTGGGCTGTTTCTCAATTCTAATGCTGCGGTCACATTAGAGTTTGTCTATGCGAAATTCTGCTGTACGGCCAAAAAAGGGGTGGGATTAAACAATTAGACATTTAATAAGTGAGTGATTGGTCTATGTTTTAAATTTCTTTCCAGAGAGGTCATGGTTTGATCTTCGATTGTGCTCACGCAGTCGCTTCATGCGATTTCGCAGGTCAGAGTTCACCAAGCTTGAACTTTTTAGCCCAGCGAACTGCAAAACTTGTCGCACAAGCTTGTATTTCCCGTCTGACGCATTCGCGCGTGTATGAATGGAAGTCTATGGGGAGAAAAGTGCAGTTTGATCGCAGCTTAAGAACAGACTTGCGTTCTTGTGGAGATCGATTTTGCCAGGTCACCTCAGAAGAACGAACTTGAGACTGCGAGAACAGAGAATGCATCCTTGTAATGCTGCGTTCACACCAGACGCGGAACGCGCGTCAAGCGCGAGTGATTTACACGTTAAGTCAATGCAAACGCGCAAATAGACATCCTGTGGCGCGATACGCGCGAATGGCGCAAATTGCGCGAATGGCGCGGGGCGAATTGAGCGTTTTGCGCACTTAACAAGCGTTTCGCGCAAATCTCTCGATTTCGAAAATCTGAACTTCAGCGTACATTCGCACCATGTTAACCAATCAGAAGCTTGCTCTTGCGGGGGCGTGATTGTGACGTAGAACCTGTTGTCGGTGTTTCGAGGGAAATCCTCCAGCCTTCACCGACAACAGTTCATCAAAGTCGGCTTGGCTCAGTCAGAAGCACCGCTGAAACCCTCCGTCATCCAGGTTCAGTTTCTGGAGGAGTTTATGAGCTCACAGGGCTGGATGCAGCTCTGAAAGAATGTAGTGGACTCAGACACGACCCTAAACGTATCGACGCTGTTTTTCTTCATAAAATCCATATTAGCCATTTAGCTATGAAGCTAGAGTCTTCGGGCAGACAGAAGCCCTGCCCATCACGCGAATCCGCGTCTGTTCTGATGTGAATTTGACACGCGAATGAAGCGGGGTTTGACGCGCGTATGAAACGAGTAAACTCAAATGTTCACGCGGCTATTTACGCGCGAATAGCGCGATTTATCCGCGCGTTCCGCGTCTGGTGTGAACACAGCATAAGAAATGAAATGCTGCATTCTTCCTGATGGTCACATGACTTTCACATATTTTGAACAAAATTATTTAAAAAAAACAGCATATATACAACGATTTACTGTTTTTTCCCTTTTCAATATATATAACATTCACAAAAAAAAAATGTACAAATTTACTTTGCACAGTACAAATAAAACGTTAATGAAATTAATTCAGCAAATAAACAGCCTTAATGCGTTTATGCCTTTATTCAGATTGTCATTGTGAATGTTTACTTTCACCCTCTCCTTTAGGGAAACTCCTGAGATAAATAAGTTATATCTCTGAACTTTAATAATAAACAGGTTTGCAACGCTGCGCTTCCCACCTGCTTTTCTAAGAATCAGCCGCAATGACTTCAGAGACTTCTCGAGCGAGTTCATTGCTCAAGTCTGCATCGACGCATCCTCGGTATTAAAGACTCATTCTGTAACTTTCACGCATTCTTCGTTCTTGCGTTCCTGAGTTTTGGAACTGAAGCGGTGGATGATGACGTTACACGAGAACACAAGGACGCAAGATTGCTGAATAACAAACATTGAGAAACATCTTTGAAATTAATATTTCATATAAGGGAGGCATCCAAAATATGTACTGTTGGTGTGCCTTAAGGAACAGGGTTGGGAGACACTGCTCTACAGAAAGAAATGAAAGTAATACAAGTTGACAACAAGAGGAAATGCTCAAAACATTGATTTTTGGCTGAATTCAAAAATATAATAGGCAGGTTCAAATCAAGATTACGCACTTACTATGTTTTAATGAAACCTGATCAACATTCTGTGACAAAGCTGTGGTTTGCAAAATCACTGTTTTGGTAATAAAGCAGCACGTCACAGAAATTACATATGGGGAAAAGAATAATGACCCAATATAATTGGCCCAAAATGCAAGTAAATAGTTTAAATTAAACTAGCACAGTGGTTCTCAAACTTTTTTCATCAAGTACCACCAGAAAAATATTGTCTCTCCAAGTACCACCATAATGACAAGGCAGATTAATTATTGGAGTTTGTGTTAACCGCACACAGAGACTAAATTTATTTATTATATGGCTCCAAGCTTCAAGCATGGCAAAGTTGCCTAAGTCTATTTGTGTCCCGCGACATTTGAAACACATCCATATTAATTAGCCTAAATCTGGGGTAACAAATGAACCGAAAGCCACTTCTGGTTAATAAAACAAATTTTACAAAAGAAACGCTTTACAAAACAAATAACATATCGAAAACATGCATTTTTTTTTTACACAACTACAAACACATTTTTATAAATACATTTGTGATAGCTATTCTACGAATGATGCAGCATGGGGAGATTCCTGAGTTTGTAGTAACTGAAGTGCCAACACAACAGTACTAGTCTGCAAAAGCGCTTCTCTAGCGCGTATCTTTTCCGCAATCGCCGCTGCCGCACACCTTGGGCCCTATCATACACCCGCGTGGCGTGGCGCAATAGTCTTTTGGTAGTTTCAGCTTGGCGCAAGAGTCGTTTTGAGGCGTTGCGCTACGCTGTTTAAACAGCAAATGCATTAGCGCTCATTTGTGCGCTCATAGGCGTTCTGGTCTAAAAAGGAAGGCGTTCTGAGGCGGACCGCTGGCGCGTCGCTATTTTGAGAAACTATAATAGATTTTTTATTAGACAAAAACTCACCCGGTCTAAACTCCGGAGCAGAGTTGCGCCTCGCTTACAAACTGCTTAATACGCACAAGAGAGCAATAGGCAAATATCTTTACTTATAAAAAAATTTAAATATTAAGGATATATATAGGATATAACAAGAATATATATAGGATATAAATATAAAGGATTAAAATATTACAAAACATATTATTTTCTAGCCTACATAAACATGAAAAATCACTGCTTTTATGTCTTCTCCATCTCGGGAGGCCTTTTCAGTTCATTCATAACAATTTGCTTTTCTATAATGTTATTATTATTAGCAGTATTAATTATTATATCCATATTTATATTTGTTTTATTAAAAACAAGCTTAGATTTGCCCACCTGTCAGGTTTTAGACCATATGTGGCATGGCAGGTGTATTTGAAAATAACTCAGTATTTTGACCACACTTGGTTATTATTGTTCATTTATTCGTTTGCTAGAAATTACAACTAAATTTAGAAATAGTTTTGAAACAAATATTTGCGCTTTACAAACGAAATTAATTATCTATAGGCTAATTGATGTCTGCATAAAGGTTTCCCTATCCAAGAGCGAATGTGATAGTAGTTCCATTATCTCTCATTCTCACGCAGTAGATGCTCTGATTAACAGTTTTCTGTTAAAAAAACTGTTAACTGTTTGCTAGTGAAATGCTCATTTTTTTCCACTTAGACTTACTTTGCGTCCTGTAAATAGCGAATGCGCTCTTGGCGCGACGCAGCTGGGTCTTAAAGGGAATGGGAGATGAGACTCTAATTGGTTTATTTTTAAAACACACCTATGACTCATTAAGAAAATAAACTCAACCCTTTTAGACCATGCGCCTTGGCGCAAGGCAGATTTCCCGTCCTTAAATGAGCAAAAACGCGTCCTGAAACGCCCTGAAAGCATTTGCACCCTGCGTTTTGCGCTCTGCGCATGGACCGTCAAAATAGAGCCCCTTATTTTGAGTATCTAATACGATGCACTAAAGTAAACATTCCAAGCACTGCACCGATGTGATCATACACTTCAGGGAACAGCTGATGCTGATCACGTAATTGTTCACATCAAAGGGTACCACTGTTTGAGAACCACTGAACTAGCAGATGATGGTCAGCTGTTTATGAAATGAATTATTTGCAATTTAAAGAAGAGAGAAAGATTAAATATGATTATTTTTTTTAAAGATATACCAGTTCAATCGTCCTTCTAGGAATAAACTAGTTCAAGGAGAGACCAACCAACCAATAGGAGAACAGTACAAGTGTGTGACTATGGATTTCACAAGAAAAAAAAAGTACTTTAAAATCACTACGCACAATTATATCCATTATTTGCATGCTTTTCATTTAGTGAATTGCGTTGTTTTATAATGCCTTGAAATGGATTTTGTGAAACGAAGGGGTGATATCCGGACAGCCAGAATCAAAATAATAATGACTAACTCTTAAATCTTACATAGCATTTATTCAAGCCTGATGCTTTGCCTCTATAGGCAAACAACGCAGACTGTTTGATTGAAAGTCGAGATGCATGCAGTACGTCTAAAGCTTGGAGCACTGATCTAAAAGGTCTCATCAGAGCAGAACATACGAGGTTGCTTCTCTGTAATAAGATAAAATACCTCACCTCATCTCCCTCATTTCTCAGTTACATCCTCTGTATCCCTGTCAAAGCCATATTCCTCCTCAAGATGGTCATCTAAATAAAGATCCATTAAAACATCTGAGCTCGGTATCTGAAAATGCATGACAACCAGCAACAAATCACTGATTTTACTTTAAGAAATGAGGAATACAAATGTTGCTGAAGTACCACTTTGTGTACTTTCCCACTGCAAAACGAGTCTATGCAAATGGAAGAGACTGAGTTTACTGTGGAAAAGTTTCATTGCATTGCATTATAGGCAGGAAAGATCCAAAAATAGATTTTTTTTCCTCTCACCTTTCTTCTTGCATGCAGGTAATTTTTGCATTAAACAAACTGTGATGAAGCATATACGTTTCCACTGAACACCCCAGCTAAAACAGCAACGAGGTCTGACGGTTCACTCTGTTCATTTAAGGACTAATAAAAGTGCACTGAATATCTGGCAGGAGTCTGATCACTTAAGCTCACTTCAGTTTGACATCGTTTCAGTCAAAATGCACTATATATATAGGCATGGGCCTGTATAAGAATCTGACAGTATGATAACCTTGGATAAAAATATCAGTTTCATGATATCACGGTATTATGATAACTGCTCCGAAATATATTCTTTTTAAATGTCTGGGTTAAAAGCAAAAACATTTTACCCTTTCAAACACAATATATTTTATTTTGAGAAACATTTTAAATATTTTGGAAGAGTAAACATGTCAGGCTAAATTAATAATTGACTTCTGTTGTCTTAATCTGTCAAAAACAGATTTCTTGCTATTTTAAAATGGCATCTTTAGATATATTTTCTGCTGTAGATACTGTTGTCCCAAAAAAAAAAAAAAACTTAAATAAAAAATCATGCACATACCTTAGGAACAGTATTACAGAAAATTATTTTAAAATTAAATTTTATTTTTAAAAGTTAAATTTTAAAACTTTGACATTTCCAAATTTTTTGACATTTGTGTGTGTATATACACACATATATACACATGCACACACACACATATATACATACATATATGTGTGTGTGTGTGCATATATATATATATATATATATATATATATATATATATATATATATATATATATATATATATATATATATATATATATATATATATATATATATGTGTGTGTGTGTGTGTGTGTGTGTGTATATAAATATATATATATATATATATATATATATATATATATATATATATATATATATAAATATATATATATATATATATATATATATATATATATATATATATATATAAATATATATATATATATATATATATATATATATATATATATATATATATATATATATATATATATACATATATATACATATATATATATATATATATATATATATATATATATATATACATATATATACATATATATATATATATATATATATATATATACACATACACACACACATTCATACATTTATATATACATACATACATATATATACACATACATATATTCATACATTTATATATACATACATACATATATATACACATACATATATATATATATATATATATATATATACATATATATATATATATATATATATATATATATATATATATATTTTTTTTTTTTTTTTTTTTTTTTTTATAGCAGAATATAAAATGAAGACATTTTAGAGACAGGTTTTTTTTTATTAACTTTGAAAATTTGAGAAAATATTGTTTCTCAAAGACACATTTAAGTAAAACAACCAAGTTTTCAACATGCTAGTGTATGGCACATTAAATAAATATTTCTAAAGTGTAACATGATGCTTTCTTTTAGAGATAATTTTTGTCATCTAAACACAAACAAAGTTCTTAAATGTCCTCAATTGAGCGTAACAAACAATGCTGCAATCTAACTACAGTGTTCTTGCGCATTTTAACTACTAACATTCCATGACTTTTCCAAGAATTTCAAGTACATTTTTATGACCTAATGTTTCATGCAATGTGAAACATGTTAAAATTTATTACAGCATATCGTGAAACGCGCAACAATCTATTTAGTTTCAATTTATATTTATTCATTCATTTTCAGCGTTGTCCCTTTATTAATTTGGGGTCGCCACAGTGGAATGAACCACTAACTTTTCCAGCATATGTTTTATGCAGCGAATGCCCTTCTAGCTGCAAAACACCACTGGGAAACATCCTTAAACACTCATTCACACACATACAATACGGACAATTTAGCTAACCCAATTCACCTGTACCACATGTCTTTGGACTTGCGGAAGAAAGCAGAGCACCCAAAGGAAACCCACGCCAACATTGGGAGAGCATCCAAACTCCACACAGAAATGCCAACTGACCCAGCCGAGGCTCGAACCAGTGACCTTCTTGCTGTGAGGTGATTGTGCGACCCACTGTGCCACCCGATTTATTTTTATATCTACGTAAAATTGATTTGGATAATGCTGCTTACACCGCACTAATTATGTGAGACTATGTGATTGTCCAAGGACAGAAAATAATTAAAGACAACTAATCTATATTCAAGTTTACAGATATCCGTCTTCCATGACTTTTCCAAAACTTTTCCAGGTTTTCCATGACCGGGTGTCCTGGAGGGCCGGTGTCCGTTATATTTTAGCTCCAACTTGCCTCAACCCACCTGCATGGATGTTTCTAGAAAGCCTATAAGAGCTTGATTAGCTAGGCCAGGTGTGTCTGATTGGGGTTGGAACTAAAGTTTGCAGAACACCGGCCCTCCAGGACTGAGTTTTGGATACAGCATGCCTGCTGTAACAAGTCTAAAGCAGTTTTGCTCTTTTACAGTACATCTGCAGTACTTGTTTTTGGTGAATTGTGCTGATATGATGAAATAGGACAAAGGTCCTGCTACAAAAGGGACAGTTCACTCAAAAAAATGGAAATCGTTGGAAGGTTGTTTCTTCTGTTGACCGAAATCAAAGCATTGTTAAAATTATTGATTTAGCCTGTAACTACTGATATCCATAGTATTTGTTTTTCCTACTATGAATGTCATTCAAAATATTCTTGTTTGTGTTCAACAGCAAAGAGAAACTCAAAGATTTGAGGCAATAGTGAGTAAATGTTCATTTTTGTGTGAACCATCCTTTTAAGAAGCATTAGTGTTGATTGATCACAAGTGGATGGCACTAATACAGATGTAAAGATGGTCTGAAACATTTAAAGCTTGTCCGATTTCGAGAGGTAGTCAAGAATGCATTTGATCGTATTGCGTTCATGGTGGATAGTGCCCACTAAAGATCATATCCTCTTGTCATGCTAAACTAATTGTTAAAAAATTACTCTTCTTTTGAAATAGGCTCCAAGTTAAGTCCCTAAGTTAAACCGTTGAATCTCTTCAGCCGATCTCTAGGTCTGGTCCGGGACTTTTACCTTAAATGATTGAATCAGATTAGTCCATTAGCGGCTTCCATTTATGGCCATTATAGAGTAAAGCTGCGGTCACACCAGAGTTTGAGCTTGCGAATTTCTGTCGTACGGTGCTGCGAAAAGGGGAGCGATTAAACAAGATGATAAGACATTAAAAAAAGCGAGCGATTGGTCCATGTTTTAAATTCCTGTCCAGACAGGTCATGTTTTGATCCTTAATTGGTCTCAAGCAGTCAAGTGATGCGATTTTGCAGGTCAGCAATCTGCGAAAATTGACGCACGAGCTTGCGTTTCCGGCCTGACACATTCGCATGAGTATGAATAGAAGTCTATGGGGAGAAAAGTCAAGTGTGACCGCAGCTTAATATGCAAAAAGCTTCACAGAATCTTTTTTTGACATCTTTGGCCAACTTTTAAAGATGCCTTTTAAGAAAATATTAGGTTAGTCTATTAGCATCTCGCTCAAAACAAAAAAGTTTGGATGATTTTCCCATTTAAAGCTTTATACTTCTGTAGTCACATTGTGTAGATCCACAAAAACTGAAATGTTTCTGTTTTAAAGACTGATTCAGTATGTCTTGACCCAGGTAGCAAAGAATTCTGGCCCAGATTTGGCATAAATCTGACACAGCTGGAGGCATTCATCCGGCACTGGCATACAGCATGTGGGCCAAACATGGCCCAGGTTTGGCAGAGATGGCACTGACTTTAAGTCGGCACACACCTTTGGGCCAGATGTCAAATGTAGTATTTGGCCCAGATGTTAATAACTGATGTGTGGACCAAGTAAGTTTGGCCTGTCTTGACCCACATTTCAAATACATTTTTATTATTTTCAATAAAGAAAAAATAAACTCTACCAATCAGGTCACTTCGAGAAAAAGCACGCCCACAGCACGCTTAAAAGTGCAATGATTCACAGGTTTATCAATTTCATTGCAAGTGTGACACACCAACATGGTTCAGGCTCTGTTATGGGTATTAAACTTAGCTGAGACTTGGCCCAGACATGGTCCACATTTGGCCCTTGTCTGGAAGCCATGTCATGTACCGTAGCTCATTACGGCATGTGGGTGGAACGAAAGCTGATTGTGTGGGCCAGAGATAATATGCTATGTGGGGATATTTATATAAATAGGAAACTTATCGCAACTCTTTGAAAATTTTCGAGCTGGCTGCTAACACTCAAATCTGATTCAGTCATCTATGCTAAGCTAAGCTTAAAGTGGTCTCACCAAACTTGCAGACCAGCTGAATGAAGGTTCAACTCTAGCAAAGTTGTTGTTAAAAGACAAGGCTAGAACATTGCCGTCTGAAACTGCATTGAAAAAAAACACAAATGTTCTTTTACCAGTTAACGCAACTGATTCAGTATTCACTACTTTTTTTTTTCTCATCAAAAAGCTTCATGAACAATATTACTGTAAAATCAAAAGATTGGAAAACAATCACATACACACACTTACACACACACAGTAAAGCCGCCATAGACAAATCCCTTCAAGAAGTCAGGAAAGTAGTTAAAAGTCGACAAACACATTTAAACTCCAGGGGCTGGATACGCACAAAAACTTTGCGTACGCCAGGTTTCACACTCACGTTTGGATTTACTAACGATGTAATGAACGTGCGCTGTTCCACGCCAACTTCATGCCTGGCGAACGTGCATTTCTTGAGTATTTTTGTTTTATTTCCATTGGCGACTCCAAGAGGCAATTGTGTTAAATCGCACACTACAAAGTATCTTTGAGCCGTGCAATGGCAGCTATATGGGACAAAATCATCTGCATGTCTAGCTGGTACATAAGGTTTCCATACCATAGAGTTGGCTAGCCAAACATTAAAGTGCAACTTGCAGCGATCGCCGGTTTTCCAAACGTAATCGGAGCGATCGACTGCACATGTATTGCTATAAAGGCGCCATCTGAGACGAATTTGCATCTGTGAATCGGAAACATTTCCATTCAATAAATGTGCAAATAATATGCAATGCTTAATGCGCTTAACATAATACACACACTTATTAATGATTCCTACTTGTGTTTCTCGTGATGAAGAGTAGGCAAAATCTCATATGTAGTGGGGGACAAAATAAGAATGAGTTCATCTGACGCTGGACTCGAATCGGGTTCATGAATGATAGTGTCAAAACATGTTGCCATGCGCTATACTAGCTACGCCACTCGCACTGCTAATGGCCTTCTTCTTTAGCTTTGTTGTTTCTGCCGATGAAATTGCTCATTCCAACAACAAACTTGCAAATAACAGTTTTTCTCCAGTCTACCTCCGAAAGCAGCACCTCCAATTCACATTCTGTTCAAAGTTTCTCTTTTTGCTTGCTTTTGCCATTGCTTTTTGGTTTGGTTTTGCCAAAGTAGAGGTATTAGCATATTCATACGGGGGAGGAGGCAGGGAGGGGTTTTGCGCTTGTGCATGTTGCGCTCAGTTTCACGTTAGTTCTTATGTACAAAGAGAATATGCATACGCAGTGTTTCATACATATGAATTTTTTACTGCGTACGCACTTTTACAGCTTTGTGTACACGCAATGTTTTCGTATGAACTCAACGCAAGTCTTCGTACATGAGGCCCCAGGTGTAAATGCTGGGAGACAGACGGCTAGTTGGTTTGGTGTTCCACACATCGCCTCTTATTGGGTTAAAGTTGGATCGAATTTCCCCGATTCAGCATGTAGTATTGGTGCTGGTCATTGGCTGAAGAGAGCTCTGAAATTCAGCAATGAATCAGAGCATGAGAAAAAAACTGAACTGACATACCAAAGTAAACAATTCAAATCAAGAAGCAACACAAATAAAACAAATTAAATTTCACTAATATTTCATTCAGAGTTTTGCAAACGTTAAGGATTATTCGATTTTTTGGCAAGTTTGCGCATTTACATTATGCACATTTCATCTTCTGGTTTCCGTTTGAGGAATGAGAGAACAGACGAACGCAGAAA
>NC_133177.1:10357500-10387500 GCF_049306965.1 Danio rerio | reverse complement strand
CGGCGGCCGAGCGAGCCGGCGCTGCCGCATGCGAGCCGGAATCAGCCCGCGACGCCGCGAGTATGTTATGCGCTGCGACCCGGAGCTGGCGCGATTGAATATATAAAACCCTCATATTTGTTAACGTTATTACATCCATTTGTGTTGATATGACAGCAAACGCATGCTGAGAAGTTCGGGGGGCGTGGTTTATTTTACATAAAGCGTTTGGTTGGAAGCTCGACTCATTTTCGCGGCTCCTCCTCTGGCTCCATCAGACAGTCCTTCTGCGCATGTCAAGGCTCCAATTTCAGCAGTCTTTTGCGACAGTTTGTGCCCGTCAAGCAGGCGTTTCGCCCTCAAGGCGTTCAATGGGAAAAGGGGCTGTCGCGTCGTCCATATTTTTTACAGTCATTGTAATGAACATGCACAATTTTTATATCCTGGGCTTTTCAAAATAGCAGGAATAATTATGAATTAAACATTTTTTTTTTATTATTGATTGACTTTTGATAATAATAGTAATAATTCCTTACATTTATATAGCGCTTTACACATAGGGGGGAATCTCCTCATCCACCACCAGTGTGCAGCATCCACCTGGATGATGCGACGGCAGCCATTTTGCGCCAGACTGCACACCACAGAGGAGACAGAATGATGAAGCCAATTATGATATAGGGATGGTTATGATATGTGGATGGTTAGGAGGCCATGATGGACACAGGCCAGTGAGCAAATTTGGCCAGGATGCCGAGATGAAACCCCTACCCTTTTTTTAAGGACATCCTGGAATTTGTAATGACCACAGAGAGTCGAGACCTCGGGTTAACGTCTCATCCGAAAGATGGTGCTCACTGAGTAGTATAGAGTCCCCGTCACTATACTGGGGCATCAGACCCACACAGGCCAACCAAGCTTTCCCATGTGGTACAGGTACAGTGGGTGACCATGTGAGAGTTGCAGAGAGCTAGCTGCCGGCTATTGATGATATGATATTGATGATGATATTAATATTGTATTTGCATTGCAGTTGGTATTCAAAACAGCGGCAAATGTTTGTAGGCTAAATAGTTTTTTTTTATGCTAACATAGTAACTGTGATGAATTAATAACAACGGATAAAACAGATTAAAGTTAATAATTTGCGATCAAAAAGCAAGAGACAGAAGGTGATTTTTTTAAATAAGGCTTTAAAGCACCGAGGGAAAAACATGACCTAATATGTTAAGGCAGACCATTCAACAGACGGGGGGCTGTAACAGAAAAAGCTGTCACCTCTTGATTTCACCCGTGTTTTGGCAACAACAAGCTGAACCTTGTTTTCAGCCAAGAAGCTCACCAATGTAAATAGGTGCCTGACCGTTTAGTTGCAGTAGTCCAATCTGGACATGATAAACACATTAATGATGGTTTCCAACTCTTTAAAAGACAGAAAAGGTTTATATTTGGCAATGTTTCTTAATTGATAGAAACCACTTTTGATGGTTGAATTTATTTACTTCTTAAACTTTAACTCGGTGTCAAAGATAACTCCAAGACTTTTTGCATGATTGTGATCACGCATTCACAGTAATAAGCACAGGGAAACACATGGCACAGTTTTAAGAAAGATCCAACTATAATCCCAGAGTTAACGTGACTGTATTACCTAGTCGGGTCGAAATCGTCCAATAAGAAATATGAGATGAGGGTGGACAGAATGATTGAGATGGATGTGGCGAAGCCCTTCAGGATGTTATCTGCATACTTGATGACAGCTGCAATGACCAACCCACCTAAAGCCTACAGGAAGCAGTGAGAAAGAAACAAAATATATGGGTCAGCGTATGTCAGAGCTTCCGGTTGGCACTATGGGGGGCAGTTACCACATATATAAATAAAAAGCATTTTTAAAAACATTTTAGGGTCGATAGCATTAGCCTTCTTAAGCAATATATATTTTTTTCAATTGCCTACAGAACAAACCGTTGATACACAATGATTTTCCCAATAACCCTAAAGCTGAGTTCAGACTGCAGGATTTTTAAAATAGTCGTGTCACGGATGTTTTCACACTGCAAGACTACCTGGGGTAGCGTTCTGTTGCTACTGTGTTTACACTGCAGGATGGATTGGCGGCAGGGGGTTTCACACTGCATGACTTTACAATAGGAAGAACAGCCGACAACTTTGTCAACAAACTACGTCTCACAACTAAAAACACGCGAGAAGTGACATGGAAACAACGCACGTCACGTAGTACATCATTTGTTATTAACTACATAATGAGAAAGAGATCTTTAGTGAGGTAGAAAATGTACTTATTTTCAGGGTATATGCAGGAATCCTAAAGGAAATTTCAATACCTTTTTAAGACTTTTTAAAGACCTCATCACTACTTCAAGTTCTAATCAGTATCAAACTTTTAACTTAATAAACAGTTGCAGGTAAATAAATGAATGGAGCCTAACCATGCAACAAAACTCATATAAGCTTGGAAGAAACAAACCTTGAAAGAATAAATTACGTGGTTGTTTTTAGCCACTGTTTAAATTCGTCTTTCTCCAACCAGGAGTAAACTTGCCGTCTGTTTTGCTCTATGGCAGGGCTATTGTACTAGTTTGTCATTGGGGCCAGTTCATGAAAAGCATGGCCGGAGAGATACAGAATGACTAGCAATATAGATGATGACACAACAGCAATATAAGAGCCCATATGCTGTATTTTTGCTCCTTAAGACACCCGCGTTGTATTTTTCTACATTAAAATGTTAATATATAGTATTTAGAAACTACATAACATCACTGCATTGTACAATGTGGCCTTTTTGTTTTTTACAAATACTCCAATGTTGTATTTCAAAGCACAAAAAAGCAGTGCATTGCTTAAGTAGGCTTCTTCTACACTCAAACACATTCATATGTTGTGTTTCGAACAGCATAACAATTAGGGATGCAACAATTATAGGTTTTGCTTGTACGATCATATAGTCTGAAGAGTAATCATGGTTTCACGGTTATCACATCTAATGTAAATGTAAGCTTTATATTTGGTCAGTATTTAAATGAACGGTTATTATTATCTGCGTTCATACGTAATCATTTTTATAATTTGTAATAATTTGTCTAACATAACTTTGTTTACATTGCACTGAAAGCCACTTCTCACCGATATGGATGTTTTTTACTTGCGCACACATATTGGTATATATTCTAATATTGGAAGTAACGAACTTACACGTGAAAAAGACGCGATATGTGAATGGCCCACTGCTATAGTTAACCCAGTGTGTGTGCGTATTAGCCTTGGTGTAGCTATAAGCTCGGATGTTTAAACTAGCGCACATTACTTTGTTTAGTTGCAGCGGTTTCGTTCTTTGCAACAGAAACGTGGCAATGATGAGCCTTTAAGCTTAAGTATCCAAATGTTGGTCCCACTTTATATTAAGTGTCCTGACCTACTAAGTACTTACATAAAAAAATACAATGTACTTACTGTGTTTATAATGTATTTGAGAACACTTGTGGTGCTTTTGAGTTGGGATAGAGGTTGCGTTATGGACAGGTTTGGTGGCATGGGTAGGTTTAAGGGTGGGAGAAGGTGTAAGGGATGGTCAACAGTGTATTTACAAATGTAATAACAAAAGTTAATTACAGATGTAATTACATACATGTATTTAATCAAGCATAAGTACACAGTAAATACATGTATTTACACAATAATACATTGTAACAAACTATTAATTCCTGTGTAAGTACATATTAGTTAAGGCCACTTAATATAAAGTGGGACCCAAATGTTTTTGGCCCGTGCTGTATTGAACAGACGCACGTCACTTCATAACTACAGCGGCCATTTTTCGACTGAACTAAATTTATTTTTGATGTCTTGGCCACACTATTTGGAGGACCGGAACAAATTGCCTTGCGGGCTGCCAATTAAAAAGCCCTGCTCTATGGTTTCGCTACATGTGGAAAGCGTCACACCACCTTCAAGTGTTTGTCGTAAATTACGTGACATCACTCGGACAGAGGAGCTTGGCTGGACGCACCCAGCCCCGAACCAATCGAGGACAATAAATATATTAATGCTTTTTTGGAGTCAAACACTTTGGACAATGGTTGAAAAACATTTAAGACCTCGTAAAACGGGATTAAGACTTTTAAAAACCTTTTAAGGGCCTTAATTTTCTTAAAATTGATTTATCAACTTTTAATACTTTTTAGGAGCGATGCAGTGGCGCAGTAGGTAGTGCTGTCGCCTTACAGCAAGAAGGTTGCTGGTTCAAGCCTCGGCTGGGTCAGTTGGCGTTTCTGTGTGGAGTTTGCATGTTCTCCCTGTGTTGGCATGGGTTTCCTCCAGATGCTCGGGTTTCCTCCACAGTCCAAATACATGCGGTACAGGTGAATTGGGTAGGCTAAATTATCAGTAGTGGATGAGTATGTGTGGATGTGTCCCAGAGATGGGTTGCGGCTGGAAGGGCATTTGCTGCGTAAAAACATGCTGGATAAGTTTGCGGTTATTCCACTGTGGCGACCCCGGATTAATAAAGGGACTAAGCCAAAAAGAAAATGAATGAATGAATAATACTTTTTAAGACCCCGCGGTCATTCTGATTTTGCTAGCCGGAATGTTGAAGGAAATTAGCAATTTCTCCTCAACTTTTTCGACCCACTTATGATATTGCTCAGATGAAACATCAGACACAAGTACTTCTGCCAAATTTTCATTAGTTTTTCCTCCATTTTTTGGGTCCAAAAAGACCGAAAAGAAGTACTTTAACCTTCTCCTCAACCTAATCCTAACCAAATTCTGGCCTGCAGATACCCATACTAGTAGATGCTGCTCTCTCATTGGCTGTAGCTAATCAGTACACATTTCACACAGCATGATTTAAATCACAGACAGCGACTCATCTGCGATTCTTTCAGAACGCACCCTTGATAGTTCACTCTGTGTGATTGATATCTTCGTGAACTAACACTGGTTTACCTGTGATTTCAGGCATTTGTCAGGGATTTCTCAAAACCTGTTTGAGAGTCAAAATCAGAGCTAAAATCATGCAGTCTGAACTCAGCATGACTTGCCTAGTTACCCTAACTAACCTAGTAAAGCCTTTATATTGTTCTTTAAGCTGAATTCTAGTAGGCTTATCTTGAAAAATACCTGCTTGTTAGCATAAGCTGTTTAAAAAAGGTTAAATTTTTTATTAATTATAAAATTAATTTTATTTTCATAGATCACATGATGTTACATACCAAAATAATACAATATTTTCAGCAAACAGTTGCGGTGCTCCGATTAGGATTTTTGCAGCCGATACAGAGTACTGATTCCTTGTTATGATGATCGGCAAATACAGAGTATCGATTCTGATCCTTTAAGCTTTAAAATGCATAAAGCACATTTCCGTCTAAGTATGATACTTAAGTGGAATTTTCTCCTTACCTAAAAGAATAAATTAAGGATGCTGCATATAATCCCTTTAATACATCTCTTATAACCATTTAGTGTGGACAAAACACTAGATATACAATGGCTGCAACAAAGAAAGTATCACTCGTGCAATAAACAGAGGTCACACCACATCTGTATATATTTTATTTAGCTGTTGTGACACGAGCACAGTGACCGCTCATGCCCCCACGCATAATTTAGCTGCTCGCTTGTTTTAGCACTTCGGGTATATATTGCGGGTTTGCACGTGCCTCTTCCTACGCATTTTAACTCATAAACAAAAACTTGCAATCGGTTGGTGAGATCGGCCAGATTAGCGGGTACCGATAGAGTCATGAAATGTGATTATCGGCCGATACTGATCTCTGGCTGATCGATCTGAGCATCCCTAGCAAACAGTGTCATATATTGCCAAAAATCGTGAGTTTTTGATGAATTTGTGAGTATTTTTCATCATGCACCGTTGTGTAATTAAAATATTTGCTATTTTACTTTTCTTTTGGCAATATTTAATTTTTTGTATTTATAAAAGCTCTAAAAAGTCACTTTTCCAACATTATAACAATACATTGACTAAAAATTGCTTTTATCTAACAAAAATGAAATGTCTGTAAATCTTGAGCTAATTCTGTTACCATACCATATTTTGCCTTTAAATTGGTGGAATCACAACCCACAATTGTGAAAAACAAAATCTCTCGCTGATAAGATGTGAAGCAAAGACAGGTGTGTGTGCGCGTGTGTATGTGTGTGTGTGTGTGTGTTTGTGCTCGCTCTAAGAAAATTTTATTCAAAAAGATCTCTTTTTAAATGTAACAATTTACAATAGACAACACTGTTACCACAGTTTCAAAAAGCAAACAGCATATGTCATTAATTCCGCATTGGCATACCTGCAAACATTCGGATTATAAAATCTGAGAAATTTTATCTGGGGGTGCGCGCAAAGTAAAGTGCGGGGAGGGCGCGCGAAGTAAAGAGCTTGAGGGGAAGGTACGCGCAAACTGAAGAGAGGGGAGCGGGTATGAAGATGGTGGTGTGTTGGGTTCGGTGCGCATTGGGACTGAACTAATAAACATGCCGGACTGTACCAAATATGCTAAGGATCGATGTTGGGGGTGAGGAAAGGGGGGGAAGGTTGGAGAGAGATGGGTCTGAAATATGGGACACTCCTGGGAAAAACTGGAGTGTTGGCAGGTATGCACATCGGACAGTTATATTTAATCGGACAGTTAATATTTAAATCCTAATTTCATTACTGTCAGCTCCTAGCATTTTGCTCTTTGGCAAAAGTTGTTACCTATTTAGTGGAACAGAGTTAACAGTATGTAACAGAGTTATGTCTGTGTGCACTGCAAATAAGTTTCTAGTCCAAATATCTACAAAATCATTTAAACAAGAAGCATTGTCTAGACAATCAAAAATACTGGCTTGTTTTAAAGAGCCCCTGTTATAGGTGTTTGAAAATGAACTTCAATGCAGTGTGTAACACAGCTCTAAATGGAGTGAAATATCCAGCTAGAGCTTAAATCTGAAAGTGCGCTGTGATTAAAACTATTGATTCATCTATAAATGACTCATAGTGGTTTAAACGAATCGCCAGTGTAAAGAGTCTTTAGCCATGCCGGAGTAATGTAGCCAGGAATCTCAAGCCGTGGGAAAATTGAAACCCCCGCTCACAAACACTGTAGAAAGAAAAAGATGAAGACAAACACTGTAGCAGATCCCAGCTGAATCATGTCGCGAAGATGCTGTGCTCTGAAGTGTGAGGGAAAGTTAGTGTTATTTTCCCTACCCAAAGATAAGGCTGTGAAGAGCCAGTGGTTAAAGTTTATTTTTGCAAAAATGCCTCAGCATTATAGCCTCAGCCTTGTGCTGTGTTCCTGTTATTTTTCTGACGAGTGCTTCAGCAATCTGCACGCTTACAATGGGTAAGGATTAAAGGAAGGATCAGAAAAGACTACTGATGTATGGGACTTTGTCAGAGCTTGACAGGAACTTTAAAGTACACACTTCATGGATCATTGTAAGTGTAAGTAAGTGTGATTAAAATTGTTGCCTCCTTGTTTTCTCTAGCTTGCAAATGATGTATTTAATTGTATTTTTTTACATGTAACCGCTTGTACTGTATCTGGTTAACTCTTTATATTCTCATATCGTGTCTAAAACCATGTTGAAAATTTGACGCATGCCGCTTTGTGAATTTGTGATCTACTGCTTTTTGTCATTGCTATGGCCACCATCAGCTGTTCCTACACACATGCAGATTAATACTAAATGCGTGTCATGGTTAAGAATAGAGCAGTATGCTGGTGTTTAACTGCATTGCTTTAATGCACTCCTGCATTGGGCTCATGCACACACTCTGACTACTTGTTGATAAGACGTGCTGGGCATTTCTCTCAGTCTCACGCGGAACACAGTGATCCGATCACAACAGACTGGGTCATCGGACCAATCAGCACAGATTAGCATCGTGCTAAGAAAGGGTTTGGGAATAAATGAATCGCTGAATGAATCATATGGGAATCGTTGGCATGATTAGGTAACAATAAATGTATATTACAAGACAATGAAAGTGTTTTTTGACCTTGCATGCTTATCAACCTGTTGTTGGAGACCCCAAAACCAAAATATGACCATGAATGCATAATAGGGGATTTTTAAGAAATAATGTGTTAAAATCAAGGGAGTTTTTCCTTAAAACAAGCTAAATAAGTTAGAAACAAGTAGTAAATGATGACGATATTTTGGGTGAACTATAACTTTAAGACCTTTTCACAACAAAAGTGACTTGAGATTTATTTATGACTCAGAAACTCTGTAATATCTGCCTGACATTTTTGTATTCTGAACAGGAAGTGAAAGTGTACCTGAAGAGCCACCACAGACCATGTCACATTGTTATAACCTTGAAAGAGTCCGTTCTCCAGCACTCTTTCTCTATCGTATGTAAACACTCCTCCAAATCCAAAAACAAGTCCGAATAAACCTAAGAAGGTAAGAGAAAACGAGTGATGAACCACTTCTGAATAATGCAAACACACATTTTTTGAAACCGGAAGTAGAAATTTGTTAACAATGGCTACAATATAAATAAGTTACCATATGAAAATGTTTCTTTAAAGGTTATCTACTGACCTAGCTGAATATTGCGGACCCAGACACTCTGCTTGCTCTCTTTGAGGATCTTTTCAAAATAAACACCAGCGAATCCACTGGAGAAGCAGGCCACAAGCACAGCCAGCAGTCCAATCAGCTGAGAACTGGCGGTCAAATCTTTTTCACCGGTGCTCGATGAGACTTCAGTTGGCCACTGTTAGGTTTTGTTCAAACAGAAAGAAAGAGTCATACACACTTTTAACAGAGGGTGCCAAGGAGGGTCCACTGAAAAGTTTAAAAAAATAATGACTTAATTAAAAATAATTAAATGATACACATAAGATTAAATAATAAAATAGAATGTAAATTTGTAATAATTAACAATAATTAAAAAAAATAAATACATTATACATTAAAACAAATAAATAAATAAACAAACATTATAATAAAAAATAAATATCTAAAAGAAAAACTATTGATATAACAGCAATGAATTATAATGCACAGGAATTGGGTCTTTATACAAACAAAACTATAATATACAGCTGTCTTGTAAGATATGCAGGCAGCATTTTAGACATCATATTTAAAACTTTATTTTTATTGAAAAAGGGAACCATTGAATGTTCTGTAACAAATCTAGTGTGTGGAAAAAAACACATTCACAAATACTGACAGTAAAAATACTTCACTGATTGCCAATTTTAAAAGTTGAACAAAAACAAATTTAGTTAAAATTATGTTAAAATGATATTTCTCTGGGTTTGTTGTTCTTACCACATTTAACAGTTAAATTTACATTCTTGTGCCTTTGTCTATATTATTATTATTATTAGTAGTAGTAGTAGTAGTAGTATTAAAGAGCCCATATTATACATGAAAAAGGGTCATATTTCGGTTATATGGATCTCCAACAACATACTGAAATGCATGCAAGGTAAAAAAAAAACACTTTCATGGTCTTTTAATCTGCATTTATTTTTACCCCATTATCCCAGCGACTCCCATATGAATCGTTCAGCGATTCATTTGTTCCCAGATCCCTCCTTAGCGCGAAGCTAATCTGCGCTGATTGGACCGATGACAGCCTGTTGCGATTGGTCGACAGCGTTCAACGCTAGACAAATGCTCAGCGCGGTTTGTCAAGCCCCCGGTGGACGAGCCCGCGCGATAACCCTGTGACCGTCATAACCCCCCGCACGGGAAGTATGAACCGCACTTAGCAGTGAAAATGAAACCGATTGCGTGCACATCATTTACTGAGCCTGATTTCCGTGACCGAGCTTTTCTCCCTTCTCAGCTGTAACTTAGATCAAATATTTATTAGATCAATTATTGCTGTGGCACCTCTTGCATGAAGTGGTATATGTTCTCAGGGCTTAACTGTACTCTGCTTTGCCCAAAGATCCCATCTCCAGGCAGGGGGTTGTAGTGCTCACCAGCGCTTCTCCTCAGCGTGTAGCAGGCTGTCTTTGTGCCAAATGAACTGGCCTTATTTTGCACACACCCCTGGTGTATTGTCTGCTCATTCTCACAAGTCTCATACATCAGTCTTTTCTGATCCTTCCTTTAACAAACGAATGAATCGCCCACTGTAAGCGTGTAGACTGCAGAATTAATTATTTCCCCTCACACTTCCAATAATATCCAGGTAAGCACAGCGTCTTCTTGACTCATGACTTCAGCATCTGTTTATCTTCGCTGCTAAGTTAGTGGGCGGGGCGCAGGTTTAAATTTTCCCGGGTTTGCGCCCACAACAATTATGTTTCGTAGTCACGTCACGCCGAAACGGCTAAAGACTCGTTATGAAGACGATTCATTCTAACCACTATGAGTCGACTCATCTTTTTTAGATGAATCAATAGTTTTATAAACTGTCCACCTTCAGATTTAAGCCTTAGCTGGATATTTCACTTCACTTAGAGCTGTGTTACACACTACATGGAAGCTCATTTTCGAAAACCCACAATAGGGGCTCTTTAAACAAAGATGAAAATAATTTACACCACTCTCTTATCAATAAAAAATAATTATATTAACGTAATAATAATGACTAATAATAATATTAATAACATACAAATGGCAACTACCCAAACTATAAGGAAGGAACTAAGTTATCTTTCACCTCACACTCTCAGAAATAAAAGGTACAAAACTTGTTTAACCCAGGCTCATTCTGAAAACAGATCTGTATACATTTCTGGAGACCGCCAAATACGCCCCGGTTTTTTTTTGTTTGTTTTTTGCAGTTTTTATTTTTGCGAATCCACAAGAGGCCGCTGTGTATGCTTTTTGAGATCTCAAATTGATCTTGCGAGTGCCATTAGCGCCTGTTGTTCTCACGTAAATCCACCAGGGACAGTTTGACTGAATGAATGACCAATCGACTGACCCACCTTCCCCCTTCCCTAAACCCAACCAATAGTGTTTTAAAAAGCACAAATTGACCAGCACACCCACTTCCCTAAATTCAACCTACAATTTTAAAAAGCACTTCAGAAAAAGAAAAGTCCTTGTCTGATTTTTACCACGTTTTACCACATTCTCACCATGTTATGTACTTGTTTATTTTATTTTTTAGCTTTTGTTTTTGTATTACCCACTTTCCGAAACCGTTCTTCACCAGACTCAACCCTCATCATCGTGGTCATTTTCTCTTTGCATCTCAAGTCCACCGACGTACATGGTGAGCTAACTAGACAAAGTGGTAACAGCTGGAAAGCCGTCCATACAGAGGTAAGCAGTCAGTTGGTAAGCGTTAAAAGGAAAGGCGCCATACCGCCCTGTAGTGTTCGTTTAAAAAATTATGACATGCAGCCATATGTACTTCTGGCAACATATTACATGATCTCCAGAAATGTATGGAGCTACGTTTTCAGAATGAGCCTATTCTGAACTTAGGCGGTATCCTTTCAAATGGTACATGTTTGTTCCTAAGGTACTAGTTGGTACCTTAACGCAGGGGTTCTCAAAGTGGGGGTCGGGACCCCTCGAGGGGTCGTGGGACAATAAAGGAGGGTCGTCTGGTGATTTAAAAAAAAATCTATTTATTATTATTAAATTATATAAGAATGACCATATTTTATCCATAACCAACAGAAGAGAAAAAATATAGTCGTTTTTAATTACTATATAGTTACTATAGTAGCTTACAGTTACTAGTTCTATTGGATTGCGACCCCAGTGGTAATTACATTACATTAAAGACACAGCAATAGCGTCAGATGCAGCAGATTGATTTTATAACACCAGGTTAAAGTTTCTGGCCCATTTACAGCACTGACATTAAACGAAGAATATCCCTGGGTGTATTGGTGTGTGTGTGACATTGCATGCAAGGTTTCTGTATTCATAGCCAGGATATTGGGGGTCGCGAGTCACTGGCATTGTCATTTTGGGGGTCGCAGTCTGAAAAGTTTGGGATCTCCTGCCTTAACGTTACATATTAGTACCTAAAAACTTCAAATTTCACTAATATATGTAACTTAAGGGTAAGAGCATGGCTCTTCGAGTGCAAGCATGCACCTAGCGAATAGAAATCATCAGTTGATGTTTTTGTACATTTGTATCAGCAGTACTTTTTTCCATAAGCTCATTTAACAGAGATAACTGGAAACAAAAGTCACAAAAGCTTAATCAAATGACAGCAGGTTTCGATGACAGACAAACTAAATAAAACAGAACACTAGACTACTACCCTTACCTGGACAAGAGCAATGCCAAACATTAGAATGACTAGTGAAAGCCACTGGTAAATGCCAAGTCTTTTGCCCAGCATGGACACAGAGAACAGCGCTGTAGTGAGAATTTTCAGCTGATACGTGACCTGAAAAACCAATGAGAATGCCAATTATAAATACAATTAATAAAAATATTAATCAGCAAGACCATTTTCAACATTGAAAATGATAAATGTTTCTTTTGAATTCATTTAAATTGTAAAGATTTTCTGAAAAAATCATGTTTCACTGAAGCCTGGATTAATGATGCTGAAAATCCATTTTTTTTACATGTACAGGGGTTATAGGCTATGGTGTAGTGCCTCCTTTTGCAGCCAATACAGCATCCGTTCGTCTTGGAAATGACAGATACAAGTCTTGCACATTAAGCCATTCTTCTTGCAGAAAAGTGGCCAGGTCACAACGTGATGCTGGTGTAGAAAAACGTTTCCTCTAAAACACCGCAAAGTGAAAGCAGCCTAATAATATTTGGCTCTGGTGACTGTACTGACCATGGGAGATGTTAGCATTTTCACTTTCATGTTCATCAAACCACTCTATCACCAGTCTTGCTGTGTATTGGTGCATTGTCATCCTGATACATGGTACTGTCTTCAAGATCCAATGTTTGAACATTTGAGTGCACATGATTGTCTACAATGGTTCGATAGTGCTTGGCAGTGACCCATCTAGCACAAGGACTGGGCCTAGGAAATGCCATGATGTTGCAGCATCACTGGTCCACCCCCATGCATCACTCTGGGCATTGATCAGTCTAGGTGGTATGCTTCTTTGGTGATCCTCCATACTGTAACTTTCCCAGGTGTGGGAAGGACTGTGAAGGTGAACTCATCAGAGAACAATACATGTTTCACATTGACCATAGCCCAAGATTTTTGCTGCTGGCACCATTGAAATTGACGTTTGGCATTGGCACGAGTGACCAAAGGTTAGGTTATAGCAGCTCGGTCATGTATAGTAACCATGTGGAGCTCCTGACGAACAGTTTTGGTTAGCAACTAGACACCCCCTGCAGACAGCTTCTTCTAGCATCCACAGTTAGTCCTGTTGGACGTGGTTTGTCCTTATTAGTCATATGCTGACATAACCCAGGATAATCTAGCTCGTTATACATTGCTTGATACAACACAAAGACTTGCTCTCCTACAGATGTTCTAGCGAGACAGACACCGACAGTTTGTCCACTTTTGAACTCCGATATGTCACCCATAACTTGTGATTGTACAGGATAACCTCATATTGTGTTTTACATTTCACTGTGCCAAGCCCTGATAAAGAAGGAAGGAAGTAAACAGAAGAGATGTTAACTCTTAATTATTACATGTGATTTGATCTACACTTTCTTTGATCGGCTTATATTTTGCACCCAGGATATCCAGAATCCCTTAGCTCATTCAGGACATGCGCTAGGGCTTACTTTACCGTGATAAATATAAAACACGGATTTGGGTAGCAACTTGCCAATGGCATTTGACATTGTCGAAAGCGTTCTCTCTTACTAGACAAGATATTTGGTGAATTGTAAAGAAAAAGCTAATAACCAATCAAACAATGTTTTACTGAGCTTGTCCAGAGTGTAAAAAACATGATGGAGAACAGGACTTATGAACCATAGAAAAATCACTTTTAAAAAAATCAGCCTGCCAGGTAAAAATACAAATACTTACATAGACATACTGTTAAATTTCCTTGCTCTGTTAAACATCATTTGGAAAATATTTTAAAAAGAAAAACTAAAAATCAAAGGGGGGCGAATAATTCTGACTTCAACTGTATCTGCAAAATGTTGTATGTGGAACCTATGCGGTAACACTTTATAATAACACCACACTATAAATCATTTATTAAGCATTATCAAATGGTGAATTCATTATCTGTTAAGCATTAACTCTACATTAGTAAGCAGTTTATAACTGCAGCTACAAAGGTTCTTTTCTTGACTTATAAGCACCTATATAATGTGCTTAATAATTGTATTTTCATACTTAGTTAATGATTTATTTTTCATTACTAAATTAAGTATTGCATTATTTACAAACCAGTTGTATTTAAGAGTAGTTGAGAGTTTTTAGAATAATTCAGAATGAGTTAGTAAATGATTAATAAACTATTGAAATCAACGTTTATATATCTTTTTATTCAGGCATATATTAATGGTTACTATGTATGTTAGTAAATGCTTTATTAACTCAACTTCATCTAGTTTTGTGACCTAATCTAAAGTGAGGACTATTCATGCTATATAAATCCTTTATAAATGACAAATAAAGGCTCAGTTAAATTCTAAAGAGAAACAATGACATTATTCATTCCTATTCAAATAAAGATACACAAATAAAACTGTACTTCAAAAGAAAAATAAATCTTTGCAACCTTATCTAAAATAAAATCACTGTAGAGTTTAAACATTGCATCTTATTATACAGTATTGTTAAATTATTATATTGTTGTTGCTTTATCCAGTTTTATGTCGTATTTTGACACTCCTGTAATTTGGCAATGTTTAAACTTTACAGTAATTTTACTTTTAGAAAAGATTGCAAAGATTACTTAATTGTCATTTATAGGGGTTTATAAAGCATGAATAGTCCTCACTTTAGATTAGGTCACAAAACTGCATGAAGTTGAGTTAATATAGCATTTATTAACATATTAGTTGACTATTAGTATATGCCTGAATAATAAGACATATAAACGTTGATTTCAATAGTTTATTAATCATTTACTAACTCATTCTGAATTGTCCTAAAAACTCTCAACTACTCTTAAATACAACTGGTTTGTAAATAATGTGATACTTAATTTAATAATGAAAAATAAATCATTAACTAAGTATGAAAATACAATTATTAAGCACATTATATAGGTGCTTATAAGTCAAGAATAGAACCTTTGTAGCTGCAGTTATAAACTGCTTACTAATGTTTATTAATGTAGAGTTAATGCTTAATAAATAATGAATTCACTAGATGCTAATGCTTAGTAAATGAGTCATAGTGTGTAGTTATTATAAAGTGTTACCAACTAGGCTAGTCATGCTTTGAGCTGATGTTCAGAAAGCAAGATTCTTTGTGTTGCAGATACACTATGATGCCAAAAGTTTTGCGACATCTGCCTTGACATGCACATGAACTGCCCAATATTAATCTGTAAGGTTGGATTAATATGGAGTTGGCCTACACTATTGCAGCTTTAACAGCTTATAGGAAGTATATGAGTTTTTCAATAGGGATTTTCAACCTTTCTCCTAAAAACGCTTTTGTAAGGTCAGGTACTGGTGTTAGATGAGAAGGCCTGGCTCACAGTTTTTTTTTACTCTAATGCTTTAATACATTTACTCTTTGCCCTAATACATCAATTTAAGGTCAGGAATCTGTGCAGGCCAGTCAAGTTCCTCCACTTCAAACTTGCTCACCCATGTATTTATGGACCTTGCTTTGTGAAATGGTCAACACAGTCATGTAATGTTGGAACAGGAAAAAGCCATGCCCATAATGTTCTCACAAAGTTGGGAGCATGAAACGGTCCAAAATGTCTTGGTATGCTGAAGCATTAGGAGTTCCTTTCACTGGAACTAAAAGGCCAATAAAACCACTGAAAAAAAAATCCACCTCCAGCATGTTCCCTTGCACAATGCAGTCAGGCAAGTACCTTTTTTCTGGCAGCTGGCAAACCCAGACTCATCTATCATATTGACAGACAGAGAAGTGTGACTGGACACTCCAGAGAACACGTCTCCATTGCTCTACAATCCAGTGGTTGTGTGCTTTAAACCACTACATCTTATGCTTGGTGATGTAAGGCTTGGGCATAGGCTGTAAAATATATGGACGTAGTGTCCGTGACGTCACCCATAGGTTTCTGAAGAGCGCAAAAGAAGCCACAAGTAGGCGCGGCCAACTATCGCCATTTTGTTCGCGTGTCATCACACCCACGGCGGGACACCAAACAAGGGCAAAGAGGCGGAGAGTGAGCGGAGCTACAGACACCTGCTGGCATTTAGCTTGGACCTGGTTCAGACACACTTTACTTTGGGAGAACCCTTAATACTATATCACCTGCGACTCGTTTGTATTCTGACCACTTGTGCTTGGCTGTACACTATATCAATAAACTGTTTAGACTTTTAAAAACACTGCTGTAATACATTGAGCCACTAAGTATTGTTCTTATGACGCTTTTCTACAGGAGGAAAACGCGAATTACTTCCAAACACTTCAGATATAGTCTGTGTTAGTTAATGTAAGACTATTGATGAAATCCAGCATAACACTGTATGACAACGCTTCAGATGACTGTTCTAGAGCCTACAGCTAATCAATTCGTCAGATTCTGGAGTGCACTACAGCTCTAAATATAAATATAAACGATAAATGATCTTAAATAAAACAAAAACATATATAGAGATGGTATATAAGTATATAACTTTACTCACATGGGAAACGGAGGCCACATGAATGGTTTGTGAGCACAATTAAGTGCACTCAGCATGCCATGCCATATGATAATTTTAGGAAACAAGTCCAAAAGGCAGTTGACTGTGTAAAGTCACATAAAACAACACAGAAATACGATGAATTTGCCGAGTTCAGTGGCTAATCTGCAGGATTCAGCTGAGGTGACGTGACGGCGACCAACGAGACCTAGCTGTCAATTAAGTGGCCACGCCCTTATTTATGCAAACTTAATATAGCCTAATATAAAGGCAACGGATGAGTAATAAAAAAATTCACCCCCCTCACAGTTGTCATGAAGGGTAATATTAGCTGTATTAACCAAAATCTTTTTTTGTACCAGGCTGTAAACACCTTTTTTTCTGCTGTAAAATTGGCCATTCTAACAGTGGGCTCAATTGAAATTTGCTCTATTATGGAGCCAGAAGCGGCCAGGATTAGCGGAATTTCGGATGAATTGCAGTTTTAGTTACTTCCGTATTGGCTTCCTGAGGGAGAGCGGGAGGTTGCCGCTTGGGCTTGGGTGAAGCTGCCCTACAAGAAAAACCCACCTCATGAAGATTTTTATCCAATTGGATAAGAAACTACTAAAACTTTTAATAGGAAAAACGGCTGGTGATCAACTGTGGACCACATGGAGCAGAATGTATCACGGTAACACGTGCATCAAACATCAATCGCACAACTGGCATGATTATAAGAGGACAAATTTGATTAAGTTCTCACAAGAGTCACCAATTGTCTTCTCTGGAGAAGATTAAGAGATATAATTATCAAACAAGTTAAAAAAATATAATAAAATCAGTGTAAACCAAATCAACTGCTTTTAATAATGTAGGTTCGCAAACAGCTCAAAAGACAGTCATTTTAAAAGCTTTGTAATAACAGATTTATATAAATTTATAGCCATATATTTATTTAGGAATTTGAATTTAAAATGATTACTAATATTTTTATTTACAACTATTTCAGTAAGGTTTTCCGCCATGTAAAACATATGCTAGAGTAATTGGTGGTTCATTCAGCTGTGGCAACCCCTGATAAAGCAGGAACTAAGCTGAAGTAAAGTGAGTGAGTGAATGAGTGAATAATATTTGAATACACATAATTATAATTAACCTGATATAAACGATTGATTAGCAACAAAAGGCAATTTTAAAACTCTAAAATGCTTTTAGTGAAAAAGGCTTTCATTTTGAGCAAACAAAGACGTCCGGGGTCACTGTTTGCACCGCTGATTGTGATCTCTAACCCATAAGAAAACCATAATAAAAAGGAACCATGATGACAAAACACAATCAAAACCAACCCAAAATCAAAAACCCACACTGGCTTTGTGCAACAGGCCTCAGATGCCAATGGTGACACACGTTCATTAGCAAATCTAAAAGCAGTGGCACAGACGTTACAGTTGCAATCCGAATTATTAAATCCTCTTTGAATTTTTTTCTTCTTTTTTAAATATTTCCCAACTGATGTTTAACAGAGCAAGGAAATTTTCACAGTATTTCTGATATTTTTCTTCTAAGAGAAAGTTTAATTTGCTTTAATTTGGCTAGAATAAAAGCTGTTTTTATTTTATTTTTTTAAACATTTTAAGGTCAAAATTATGAACTGCTTTAAGTTATATTTTTTTCAATAGTCTACAGAACAAACCACTGTTATCCAATAACATATCTAATTACAGTAAACTGCCTAGTTAACCAAACTAACCCAATTAAGCCTTTAAATGCCACTTTAAGTTGTACAGAAGCGTCTTGAAATACAGTTGAAACCAGAAGTTTACATACACTGTATAAAAGGCACGAAACCATTTTTAAAAAAAGTCAGATGTTAATGTGGCTAAATTTTTCTCTTTTAGATAAGTCAGGATTATCGAATTTGTTTCTGTTATGTTTAATAGCAGAATAATGAGAGAGAGATTTTTGGAGAAATTGTTATAACTTTTCTTGAAAGTCAAGTTTACATACATTAAGATTATTATGCATCTGAAAAAGCTCAGATGATGATGTCAAGGTTTTGGAAGTTTCTGATTGGCTAATTGACAACATTTGAGTTAATTAAAGGCACAATTGTAGAATAGTATTTAAGGAAAACCTCAAACACACTGCTTCCTTTTGTGACAACATGGGAAAATCAACAAGCCAGAATCAACAAAAAAGCCAGATTACAATTTGCTAAATTACTCTGAGAAAAAGAATAATTTTTGGAGGCATGTCCTGTGGTCTGATGGAACTAACATTGAACAGTTTGACCATAATGACCAGTGTTACATTTGAAGGACAAATAGGAAAGCTTACAAGCCTAGGAACACCATCCTAACTGTGAAGTATGGGGGCAGCAGCATCATGTTGTGGGGCTGTTTTGCTGCAGGAGAGACTGGTCCACTTCACAGTATAGAACAACATGAAGAAAGAACATTATGTAGAAATACTGAAGCAACATCTCAAGACATCAGCCAGGAAATTAAAACTTGGCCACAAATGGGTCTTCCAAACAGACCGTGACCCAAAGCATACTGCCAAATTAGTTAAAATGTGCTTTAAGGACAACAGAGTGAATGTTTTCGAGTGGCCATCACAAAACCCTGATCTCAATCCTACAGAAAATTTGAGGGCATAGTGGAAAAGCTTGTGCGAGCAAGACAGCCTACAAATCTGATTCAGTTACACCAATCCTGTCAGGACGAATGAGCCAAAATTCCTTAAAACTATTGAGAGAAGCTTGTGGAAGGATACCCAAAACATTTGACCAAAGTTATACAGTTTAAAAGCAAAGCTAAAAAAATATTAAGGAAATGTATGTAAAATTTGACTATCAAGAAAGTAATAAAAAATTCTTTTAAAAAAATCTCTCATTATTCTGGCATTTAGCAAATGTAAATCATTTAGGTAATCATCACGAACCTAAAATAGTAAACGTTTAGTATGATTTAACACAAGACATTTTTTTAAATGGTTATGTTCCCTTTTTAGAGTGTATGTAGACTTCTTGTTTCAATTGTATATCTAATCAAATATTATTTACTTTCATCATGGTAAAGATAAAATAAATTAGTTATTAGAAATAAGTTAGTAAAACTTTTATGTTTAGAAATGTGTTGAAAAAATCTTCTTGGGGGAAAAAATAAACAGGGGGGCGATTTCAGTGATACAAACATGTTAATTGGACAGATCTCCAGTACGTTGTCGCAGCAGGGGGAAACCTGAAATGGCACATTTTTGGACACTGCATCTGATTTATGGCGATTTAAAAAAATTACTGGGTGGGTTTTTAGCATTATAGGTGGGCTGTTTACACACACCGAGAACACGCATAAGTAAATCTGAAAGTAAATTTAGGCACAATATGGCATAACACCACTCTTGTGTGCATTACACATTCCATGCATAGCTAAATATAGCGATGGTACAGATATACAAAGTACATCAACAAAAGTTCAATTATACTTTGATGTTCGGCTCCATTTTAAAAGGCAAGTACTGAGTGACAAGCTATACAATATACCTAAACACCCACATACTAACAGTAGTGACCAAAAGTGATGTTGGAAAGGGACCTTGATAAATATTTGTGATTCAATAAATCTTACAAATGGAAATTAAAACCCTCAAAATATGAGGAACTTTCTATATTAGGAAATGGAAAACACTAAATTAACATTTATCACAGAAAATGCTTTAATTTCACTGTCAAAAATGTATAGAAAAACGAAATCTTAACAAACATACACACAGCTAGCGAACACATCCGTGTATATTTCACAGTTTCTCTCTTGTATTCTCCGTCACATCTCTCAATAAGCATGTTTTCTTGGTTATCACAAATAAAATAACGAAAATGTAAAGCCCGTACAAACATTTTACACTTTCCAAGCACAACTACGCTTAGAAAATCTCCACATAACATCAATATGTCTGAATAAAAGAGCAGGGATGAACTTTTATCACTTTTGGCCATCACCATATGTTTACAGGTAGCATTGCTAGAAAAAAAATTCAGAAAATAACTCAATTCTAACTATGGTTAATACCTTTCTTAGTGGAGCACACATTTCAAATGAACTGGAAGGTTGTTTTGGTCCTGTGCTATCTCACCTGGTAAGTAGCTGCGTCTAGGTTTGACAGAGCCACGTAGAGAAGGTTGTTTTGCAGGGTGTAGATTCCTGAGGGAATTGCCAGCTTCAGAGTTAACAGAGGTCTGTTGATTATTTCCTCCTTCAACACCAGATTCAGTGAACGAACACTGAAACCTGACACACACAGCACTGGATATTAGACAATCATCTTATGCAGTGATGCAAAACTTCCCTATGCTGCCCAGAGAGTCACTTCACAAGCATTTAACAGATTAAATTGAGAAAAACCCTGTGTGTACACACAAAACCCCAAGCATTTTCAGCTATTATAATAGTTTTATAACTTAAAATGGATATTTTTTAATATAAATTGTAACACAGACTTATTAGACTGTAAAAAATGGCCGTGATTTCAGCTGTAAAAAACTGTAAAAATGCTACAGTACAAATCCGTAACCTGGTTAACGGTATGTTTCCTTAATATATAGCTATGTAACAAAAGATGTGTAGATGTTAGTCATTCAAAATACAGAGATTTTACCTCTATAAATTTATCAAATACGGTAGGTTACCGTAAAAATTAGAAATTACTTTTACGGTTTGTACCGTGTTTTTAACGGTAAAGTACTGACAACCACAGCTGCCGTTTTTTTACCGTAAATTTTACGGATTTATTTTTTACAAGTGAGACCTCATTTGGTCAATCTGTCTTCTCAGTAAAGGGAGCCCAACTGTGGAATGATTTACCTGTTAGCTTAAAATCAAAAAGTAATCTAAATAGTGTTTAAAAAAAAACCGCAGTGTTTGCACAAATAATACTACTGTTAGTTTGTTGGATCAAGTCGCCTTTGCTTTTGCCTTCAGTAATTTTATGTAAAGAGTTATGATGTGTCAGGGTTCTGCCACTCTGGTCTTGTAAATTCTTGTTTTGGTGGCAGAGCTCGGACACTACCCATGTCTGGTCCTGTTTCTGTCTCTGTGTGTGCGCGCGCCGTCGTGGGTGTACGCAGAGTGTGCGCACTGCCGCTTGATGTGGCTGCGCGCGCTCTTGTACTAGTGTTTGTGTTTGTTCTGTCAGCATCGCGCTGCTTTATTCTCGGCGCCTCCGTCTAGTTGGTTTTAGTTTTGGTTGGCGCTGAGATGAAGCATGCACGTTGCTTACGTGTGAGCGCACGGTAAGATGTTTATCTATCGTGTGCTCGTGTCTTGCGTCTTTTGTCAAAGCACGTGGCTCGATGTTTACATTGTGGTCACGTGCTTTTGTCGTGTGCTTCAGTGTTGTGTTTTGTTGTCATGAACATGCGGTTAATGAGTTCTCTCATTGGCTGCATGTTCTTGTCCTGTTTTATGTGAGCGCATGGCTTGTGACGTCTCTCTGTGTCATGCGCTCTCCCGTCTATTGTCTAGTCCCACCCTCCTTGTTAACCCATTATTAGTTAATTATGTTCATCTGTTTTTGTGTTAATTTCCTACAGTTTATAAACCCCTTATGTCTGCTGTCCTGTGCGAGTTCGTCACCACATGTTGTCCATCTTTACCTGTCCTTCTGTGTCCAGCCTTGCCTTGTCGTGCCTGCCCAGTCAAGTTTGTTTGTTTATTTGTTTTATTAGTGTTTTCCCCCTCGGGGTTGTTTATTTTGTATTTTATTTTATTTTTATTATTTAATAAAATCCTATTTACTCTGCACTTGGGTCCTCGCTCCTTTTTCCCTTCATCGGAACATGACATGATGTTTTGTATGTTTTCATTTTATTTCCATTTTGTCAATTTTTTCAAGCCTCTTGTGGACAGGTGTTGAGAATTAGCAAGTTTGCTAAAACACTTAAACAAACGCATTTGGTTGTCCAATGTAATTGTGATGTCCATGTCAAATAAATAAATAAAATTACCACTATACAGTAGAACATACTTCTCAAGTAATAACAATAATAATAATAAACTATTAAACAGTTGTAAGGAATAATTATATGTTTTCTCTCATGTTTTAAATTTTAAATAAATAAAATGTATTTTGCCAAGTCCTTAAAAAAAATTCAAACTGTATATTAGGCCTGCACAATATTGCAAAATAAAAGCTGACATTGCAATATTTTGTTTTTCTGCGATTGTCATGGCTCCTGGATTTTCTCTTAATAAATCAAACTTAGTCTGGAGGTTTTGAATATCAGAAGAATATAGCCTACTTTATTGGAATGTTTTCCAAAAAAGCAGAGACAGACTGGAGCAAACCCATCTCAGTCTCTCTCCAGAACAAATCTAAAGTGCCTGTCTTCTTAACAATCTTTAAACAGTTTTCCACCTACCCACCTCTAGGTGTTCTTGTTTTAACTTCAACCATTTTAGGATGTTTTCACTTTACTGAGATGTTCAGTATATCTTTAGGTGCTCATGTTATTCTGGGCCCTGTTTTTTTCACCAGAGTGGTCTCTCCATAGATTCAATCTCTTACGAATGTTTACGTACATTGCCATGATGCTTCTTCACGATTTATATACAGTGTATCTGGAAAGTATTCATAGCGCTTCTCTTTTTCCACATTTTTTTTAATGTTACAGCCTTATTCCTAAATAGATTAAATTCATTTATTTCCTCAATTCTACATACAATATCCCATAATGACAATGAGAAAAAATTACTGAAATTGTTGCAAATTTATTACAATAAAATCCCTGAAAAATCACATGTGCAGAAGTATTCACAGCCTTTGCTGTGAAGCTCTTAATTGAAGTCAGGTTTGTTCTGTTTCCACTGATCATTCTTGAGATGCTTCAGCAGCTTAATTGGAGTTCACCTGTGGTAAATAAGTTTATTTGACATGATTTGAAGAGGCATACACCTGTCTATATAAGGTCCCAGGGTAGACAGTGCATGCCAAGGCACAAACCAAGCATGAAGACAAAGGAATTGTCTGTAGACCTCCGAGGCAGGATTGTCTCGAGGCACAAGATTGGGAAAGAGGACAGAAAAATTTCTGCTGCTCTGAAAGTTCCAGTGAGCACAGTGGCCTCCATCATTCATAAGTGGAAGATGTTTTGAACCACCAGTACTCTTCCTAGAGCTGGCTGGCCATCTAAGCTGAGTGATCGGGAGAGAAGGGCCTCAGTCAGGGAGGTGATCAATAACCCAATGATCACTTTGTCTGAGCTCCAGCGTTCTTCTATGGAGAGAGGAGAACCTTACAGAAGGACAATCATCTGTGCAGCAATCCACCAATCAGACCTGTATGGCAGAGTAGCCAGACAGAACCACTCCCGTTCTGGAATTTGCCAAAAGGCATCTGAAGGACTCTCAGACCATAACGAAACAAAATTATCTGGTCTGATGAGACTAAAATTTAATTCTTTGGAGTGAATGCCAGGCGTTACGTTTGGAGAAAACCAGACACCGCTCATCACCAGGCTAACACCATCCCTACAGTGAAGCATGGTGGTGGCAGCATCATGCTGTGATGTTTTCCAGCAGCAGATCTGGAAGACTAGTTAGGTGCTTCAGATTGCTTTTGACCGCAGACTGGGGCGACGGTTCATCTTGCTGCAGGACAATGACCCAAAGCACACCACCAAAATATCAATGGAGTGGCTTCACAACAACTATGGGAATGTGCTTGAGTGGCCCAGCCAGAGCCCAGACTAAATCATATTGAGCATCTCTGGAGAGATCTGAAAAAGGCCGTCACTGTCACTTTCTATTCAACCTGACAGAGCTTGAGAGGTACTGCAAAGAGGAATGAGCAAAAATTCCCAAAGACAGGTGTGACAAGCTTTTGGCATCATATTCAAAAAGACTTGAGGCTGTAATTGCTGCTAAAGGTGCATCAACAAAGTGCTGAGCAAAGGCTGTGAATACTTCTGTACATTTGAGTTCTTTCAGGCTTTTTATTTTTCATAAATTTCAACAATTTCAAAAAAATCTTGTTTCACATTGTCATTATGGGGTATTGTGTGTAGAATGTTGAGGAAATAAATTAATTTAATCCATTTTGGAGTAAGACTGTGACCAGTGGCGTAATGCAAAATGCGGGGGCCCCCCTGCACGGATTATTGACTGGGCCCCCTGGTGAAGTCGGAAATAACGCTCGGAGGGTGTGGGGGATAAGGGGGGCGCGGGGCACCCTTATGACCCTAGGGGCCCGTCCGCTACACCACTGACTGTAACATAAAAAAGGGGAATTAATTTCCAAATTGCAAATTATTTCACAAGATGACTTCATTTGTAAAACAATCATAGTTTTACATTGATTAGGATGATTTTGGGATGATTGGAATGTGCATTTGCATAAAATATACTAAATTATATAAAGGTATTTACATATAAAGCACAGGTAATAATGAAATTAACTGCTTTTTATGATTTTCTGTGGAGTCTAACAGTATTGGGCAACAGAAATTCGATAACCAAATGTTAAATAACATTGAACAGTTTTCATTGTATAAATAATAAACAAATTTTATAATTTCTTGTGCCTAAATGGTTTATTTCGCTTGAAATCACAGGCCTCAATAACACATCCCAAAAAAATCGTTCACACTAGTGATGGGAAGTTCGGATCATTTTACTGATTCGGATCATCAAGATGAACGAATCTTTTTTCGAGTCATTTCGTTCATTTGGTTCAATTGGTTCAATTTGCCAAAATATTATTAAAATGTTACGAATTGCTTCCAAACACATCTACAACTAGCCCAAAAGGTTGATCACACGACAAATAAGTCATAAATAGAATATAAGGAGAAAATAATAATTCAATGTTTAACTGCTCTTTTGTCTATAAAGGCATTGTTGCCTCTTTGCTCAGCTCACCTCTTCATGTCTTCAAATGTCAGTGGTTTATTCACATTACACTAACAGTTACATTTAATTTGAATCAATGCAAAAGTCTAAGCCGATAGGAGCCATGATCGTTCGTTGTTCACGTGACAGAATGACTCAAACCCGAGGACTCGAGAGATGAACGGTTAAATTCTTTTTCCGGCTCTAAACGCTTATGATTGGCTTCTGCCAATGTGATGAAGACTTGAAATTAACGATACTACCTGCACAAATGTGCGCACGCGCGGATGAACGAATCACTCCCTAAGAGGACTCGTAGTTCCCGAGTCATATTTAAGATTCGTTTAAAATGATTGAATCACTAGTTCACACTGTTAGAGTTAAACTTTGTACGGACTCCACAAATCATGCGTTTAGAACTTGTGTGTATGAACTTGGGAATATGATCCCAATCTGAGATTGTAGATCCTGTGATGTGACTATTGAAGATTTGCGATATCAGTGCGGAAATGATATATTGAGCAGCCCTATATGGGGTAGCAAAATTGTAGTAATGTGAATCTGGACCATAAAACCCGTCTTGCTGCACAGCTTTGAGAATAGTCAAAAACACACGGTGTGAGTCAAAATTATTTATTTTTATTTGATCCCAAAAATCATTACAATAATAAGTAAAGATCATGTTGAATAAAGGCATATTGTCCTTTATCAAAACCTCATTTTTGATTAATAATATGCATTTTGTTAATTTTAAAAAGGATTTTCTCAATATTTGGATTTCGATTTTTTTAACACGTCAGATTCTAGATTTTTCAACGACACTGTCCTATACTAACAAACAAACATCGTAGAAAAGATGATTTGTTGAGCTTTCAGGTGACGTATAAATCTCAATTTCCAAAAATGGACACTTACTGTATGACTGGTTTTGTGATCCAGGCTCACAGCTGTACTTGTAACTCTTCATTACAGACATCGCTTTTCTCAAACATTAAAAGTTTTCAGCTCAATGACGCATAAAAACACAAACTCACTGTGATCTCTGAAGACAAGCAGAATGCAAGCAACAATCTTAAGAAGTTCAGCACACACCACAGCAGATGATGCCAAGTAGAGGGGTTCTTCTGTGTGCAAGGTACGGGAATAACGCATTGTCAGCACCAAGGAGGTGGTCTGGAACACCAGCACCCCCAGAGAGGCATACTTCAGTCGGGATGAGGTGGAGATACTGGAGGCCTCTGCTGAGCCAGAGACAGAGGACAGGGACGAGTGCCCCTGTTTAGTCTAATAGAGAGAAAGACGTCACAGAGAGCAGAATGACAACATTAGACATAGTATTAGGAAACATCTAAACTTATATTTCATATATTCATCATTCATTTTCTTATCGGCTTTACTAATCTGGGGTCGCCACAGCAGAATGAACAACTTATCCAGCATGTTTTACGCAGCGGATGCCTTTTCAGCTGCAACCCATCACTGGGAAACAACCATACACACTCATACACAACGGCCAATTTAGCTTACCCAATTCACCTGTACCACATGTCTTTGGACTTTGGGGGAAACCGGAGCACCCGGAGGAATTCCACACGAACACGGGGAGAACATTCAAACTCCACACAGAAATGCCAACTGACCCAGCCGAGGCTCGAACCAGCGACCTTCTTTCTGTGAGAAGACCATGCTACCCATTGCGGCACTGTGAAGACTATTATTTAAAACTGTTCAACTTCTTAAAAAGTATTTTATGTGTATCGATTCTTTATAATTGTTTAATGTAATTAAAAATACATTACAAGCTGTGAAACGCGGTTACAATAAAAAAAAAAAAAACATTCTTTTTTAAAATATATTTAAAATGTCAATTATTTCTGAGAAGAAACAAAAATTATTTTCAGTATCACTACAGTCTTGATTATCACTTGATCTTCAGAAATCATCACGGCATGTTGATTTATTCATTGTCTTTTCGGCCTAGTCCCTTTTATTAATCCTGGGTAGCCACAGTGGAATGAACCGCCAACTTATCCAGCACGTTTTTACACAGCGGATGCCCTTCCAGCCGCAACCCATCTCTGGGAAAAATCCACACACACTCATTCACACTCATACACTACGGACAATTCAGCCTACCCAATTCATCACAGCATGTTAAATTCTGGAAACTAATTTTTTTTTAACTGATGTTCTTGTGATGAACATACACATTAAAAGAACACCTTATAAACCTTTTGTAATACTTTACAGGTCTTCACTGTCTGTTCAAATCAACCAGTTAATCCTAAATAAAGTTACTAATTTTACCACTTTCAAAAAATAAAGTATTCCTAAACAATTTAAACATTAGTGGATAATAAAAATATAAAAAAGGAACTGGCAAATAATACTGAGACAAATATTTTTTGATTGTAAGTATTCAACTTTTGCTGTAACGGTGTTTCCCCCCACAGTCCAAAGATATGTGGTATAGCTACACTGTCCATAGTGTATCTGTATGTGTGTGAATGAATGTGTAAGGATGTTTCCCAGTGATGGGTTACAGCTGGAAGGGCATCCGTTGCATAAAACATATGCTGGATAAGTTAGTGGTTCATTCCGCTGTGCCAACTCCAGATTATTAAAGGGACTAAACCGAAAAGAAAATGAATGAATAAATATACATTTTTTTAATCAAATAAAAATGTCAGATTCAGAAAGATAAATTTGAATAAATCACAAATGAACAAATAAAGCATATATTATGTCCACCATTGCTGCATAACTGTTCAATTTAATTTAAAATCCAGGAAAAGCACTATCGCTGAGAAAAGAAAAAATATATATTTTCAGTATCACCATACAGTCTTCATTGTCACTTCATCTTCAGAAATCATTGAGGTATGTTAATTTGTGCTAAAAACAAACATGTTTTATATTTAATGTTCTTTTAATGACCAGAAACTTTAAAAGAACCCCATTCATTGAAAATTTAATCCTTTTGTAATACTTTTTCTTCACTGTCGGTTTAGATCAACGAGATAATACTTAAAGTTATCAATTTTAACACTTTCAAAAAAATAAAGTATTTATAAACATAAACAACTTAAACATTGGTGAATATTTAAAAACATAAAAAAAGGAACTGCCAAATAACACTAAGACAAAAAAAAATGTATTTTAAGTTTACAACTTTTGGCATAAGGGTGTTTCCCCCACAGTCCAAAGATATGTGGTATAGCTAAACTGTCCGTAGTGTATGTGAATGAGTGTGTATGGATGGTTCCCAGTGATGGGTTACAGCTGGAAGGGCATCTGCTGCGTAAAACATATGCTGAATAAGTTGGTGGTTCATTCCGCTGTGGCAACCCCAGATTAATAAAGGGACTAAGCCAAAAAGAAAATGAATGAATGAATATACTTTTTTTTTTTAAATCAAATAAAAGCGTCAGATTCAGAAAGATAAATTTGAATAAATCACAAAAGAACAAATAAAGCATGTCCACCATTGCTGCATAACTGTTAAATTTAAATAATAACCCAGTAAAAGCTCTATTTCTGGGGAAAAGAAAAATATATATTTTTAGCATTACTATACAGTCTTCATTGTCACCTAATCTTCACAAATCATTAGGGTATGTTTACTTGTGCTAAAAACAAACATGTTTTATAAATAATGTTACTTTTAATCAACCAAAACTTTAAAAGTGTATAATCCTTTTGTAATGTGTATTCACTGTCGGTTCAGATCAATCAGTTATTGATGAATAAAGTTATTAATTTTAATACTTTCAAAAAATAAAGTAATTACTAAACAAAAAATTAGAACATTAATGTTTTTTTTTACAAATATAAAAAATATATAGCTGCCAAATAACACTAACGTTAAGACAATTTAATTTCGATTTTAAAAATGAAACTTTTTAAAAACACAGTAAAGCAACCGTTTAAAATTATTTTAATAATTTAGTTCTCAGAATAAACCAGTAACTCGTCAATTCATTTACAATTGATCTGGAATGCCTTTAAAAGATTATTAGACTTCGTCTAACATTAACAATAATGTTCATACTTGACATTACAAAGCAAATCTGCCTTTTACAGTGAGAAAACGACAGCAACTCTTAGCACTCATACATATTCATACACACATTCAGTATCATGCATCGAGAATCCACGTATTAAAATTAACGGTCACCAGCTCTCACGGATCAGTAATCTTCACTCACCCCAGTTAAACTCATTTTATCGGTGCCATTGCTGTCTTTGCAACGTTTCCAAAAGCCTTCCACGTAAAGTAGCTAAATACCTGCTCGAAAAGTTGCTAAATGGCTCTACATGATGTCACGCGCTAATTAGCATATACGTTGCGTCACGGCGTCGAATCACCACTTGCATAATTTTTGCTTCTCTTGTCAGACAACGCTGCCCGTTAATATGATATGCAGTCTCTACCAAA
>NC_133177.1:10220000-10352500 GCF_049306965.1 Danio rerio | reverse complement strand
ATAGTGTGTCCACAATCATATTGTGGAGAGATAAACACACTAAGGTACTATCCCAATTCTTTTTTTAACCCCTACCCGTTCCCCTTCTTCTTGGCCCTTTCAACCGAGGGTTAAGGGGAAGGGCTTCAAAATTTATTGGGACCGCACTACAACACCTGCACACGTCATCATACGTCATCGCCATCTCTTGCTTAATTTGAGATCAGACATTGGCAACTGCTGTAGAGATTCCAGTTGTGCTATTTTTTGGTATTAATCTTCAGGAAATGACTGAAGGTGTATATTATGTTATTATAACGATCTAATGTGGCAATAAGATCTTTATACTGTGCATTTACACAGTGGCCATACTCATCAATGTGTAAACACCAAAAACAACATTAACATTATAGCAGACACTGTAAAAAGCTCATTGAAAGCCACTAAACTTTCTGACAGGGTATTCCAGTGTCATCGAGTGTCAGAATGTTGTGGGACTGCTGTACTGAAGTTATTATTGGGGATTATAGATCGCAAAATTTAGCTTTATTTTAGCGTTTTTTTTTTAAGCATGATGGTAAAACACTAATGCGGTTATGAATATGTCAAAACATGTTTGTTTGTTGTAAAAATTCGTACTAATGACAAAAAAATACTAATTTGTGGATCTCCGGGTGCAGCTGTGGCTGGCGAATTCTGGGAATTTTTTCCCTCCCTTGGTGAGAAAGTGTGGTCCTGAAAAATCTTTGTTTGAAGGGGTGTATACCCCTTGCCCTTTGCCCTACGCCTTCGAGCTAAAGAGAATTGGGACACTAGTATTGCTTCACGGGCACACGCAAAACAAGAGGTAGGGGTAAGGGGCTAAGGGGTAAAATTTGGATTGGGCCTAAGTCTCCTTTTTTATTTCCTGAAGTTAAAATAGCATCAAAATTCCTTCCATTTTAAGGCCCACCTCAACGTGACGTAGGAGTGCGGTTTCCCGACCCACCGAATTGACTGACAGCCGCGTATTACATATTAACAAGACAGGATGTGCGCAAAGCAGGGATTTAAAGATCTGTTCAGCTCTCTGTGATCATCAATCATCATCAAATGTGATCAAGAATCAGTAGTAACGCTGAAATGAAGTTCACGGCCGCTGGGAAGAAGGAGGCGGAGAACCGACAAAGTTTTAAAATATTTATTTATAATATGAACTCACGGAGACTGCCGTCTAAACCAAAACAAACGGACGGCAGCTCCTCACGGAGACTGCCATCACACTGCCGTCAAACTGAAAGCAAAAGTTAAAACAATATGTCCGGACCCGATCCTCTCTCGGCTTCCTCTGCCATTGTTCCTCCTTTTATAGTCCAGAGCTCCTTCCGTAGGATTCGAGGAAGGTGCGCACTGCAGGTGTGTCCACTTACGCGGCGGCCTCATTCCGTTGCCACGGCTCTCGGCCACGCCCCCTCGCCACAAACCCATATAGACCTTGTTCTTAGAATGCAAAATCACGCAATGTATGCGCAAGGAGAATGCTAAGAACTTCCGGTCGGTAGCTGATACATAAAAACAGTCACATTTGGACACCTTTGCAACAATAATTTTAATCTATTTTATTTACTTTTAAAGTCTTTGAACTAATACTGTTACAGCGCCACCTCCTGGACTGATCATTTAAAAGAATGTGATCTAATACCCTCGTTGTCTGATAGTATCTTGTGCTGTTTAAATGACGTGGCCTGTACTGTCCCACTAACACTGACTGATTAAGTGTCACAAAGTAAAAATAAAGTGGCATTTTGAAATGACAGAAAACACAAACCAAGGTAAACACTACACAACACAGTATCACTAAACGCAACATAAACGGCTCCCGATTAGAATCAACATGCAAATCATCAGTTAGTGGCGCATACATTTATACATACGAAAGAATTCACGAGTTGTTCTTGTTGTTCTTCCCCTTTAAGAGTTTTGAGCTGGAAGTGACGGGGTGGGTTTCCCCTTTAAGTGTGGTGAGAGAGAAAAATAAAGCGATCGGTTCACAAAGTTTTCATCCCGAGTTTGATGTCTCTTCTGTTTATTTTCTTTCTTTCTTCATTTCCACTGGGGTTGAAAGAACTGCCAGTACCTCTTGAGCCAAAAATACCTGACCCTCTGGGGTTGAATACATTGCCGGTACTTCATGAACCTAAGCCTCCTGACCCACTGGAGTTTAATGAACTGCCAGTGCATCTTGAACCTAAGCCTCCTGACCCACTGTGGGTGTATGACACGTCTATGCCTGCTGAACCCAAACCTCCAGACACACCACAGCTCCACTCTTCAGGCCTTCCGAAGCTCCATGCTCCAGGCCTTCCGCAGCTCCACTCTACAGGCCCTCTGCAGCTACATGCTCCAGCTCCTCCACAACTCCACTTTCCAGGCCCTCTGCAGCTCCATGCTCCAGGCCCTCCGCAGCTCCACTCTCCAGGCCTTCTGCAGCTACATGCTCCAGCTTCTCCACAGCCCCACTTTCCAGGCACTCCGCAGTTCCATACTCCAGGCCCTCTACAGCTCCATGCTCCAGCCCTTCCGCAGCTCCATGCTCCAGGCCCTCTACAGCTCCAGGCCTTCCGCAACTCCAACCTCCAGGCCTTTCTCAGCTCCACGCTCCAGGCCCTCCGCAGCTCCACGCTCCAGGCAGCTCCATGCTACAGATCTTCCCCAACTCCACAATCTAAATCTTCTGCAGCTCCGCACTCCAGGTCCTCCAAAACTCCATTCTCCAGGTACACCTCCACTGCATGGTCCTGGCCCTCCATCCCTCCCCCTGTTCCACCTCCGCTCCACCTCTCGCTTGAACTGTATTAGGAGCATCTGGAAGCTGCTCCTTAGAGGGGGGGCTCTGTCACGATCACCAGCAATCTTTACTCCTTAGATCGTTGGAAAACATGCAATATCACTAATGGACTACAAAACAGCCATTTCATGGACTACAACTTCATACATGCACTCCGCTCATCCTGACTGATTACACACACACCACCGAAGGATTGTCAAGGACTGATTAAACACACTATTTAAGCAGCACATACACTCATTCCAGTTGCTGAGTCTTGTTAACATCTAGTGACATTACAACGCGTTTACTTTGTATTGTTTTTCCATGTTTATACCCTCGCCTTGTTAGTCTGTTTATCCCTGCCTGCCGCCTACCATATGACCTCTTGCCGGTTACTTTGACTACGTTTATGGATTGCCTGTATACATCTGTTTGCCCCTGTATTGACCACTGCTTACATGACCTTGCTATTAAACCTGCATGTTGATCCGCAACTCCCCGGGTTACTAGTATAGAGCTCTCATGCTCCATACTATGTATATTTTGAAGGACGACTGCGCTGACTGATTGTATGCCTGCTTTAAACAAACTATACATTTCGAGAATGAAGCGCGGCCGCGGCTGGAAAACAGTGTTTTAATGCATCGCTCGTCACTTCAGGAGGAGGTGTGAATTAATTTAGCTAAACTGCAACATGGTCATCTTGCGGAAATATTACCAACGATCCATCAGGTAATGTTTTCCCTCTCTCTGTCTGTTGATAAAGCGCTGTCAACAAATATTTTTCCTCCATATCCCATAATGCACAGCGCATCGGCCTACGGCAGCTGGATTAGTCCAAAAGGTGCAGTACTTTTTGCGGTTGGACCTGTTTTAGTACGGATCATATTCTCACCATAAATGAACCGCTCCAGGGTTTGTTTGAAGTCTACCGAGTCTTGGTACGCTTATTTGGTCCGCTTTTGGTGCGCACTCGAGTACGATTGCTGCATTCTCACCTGCCCAAACGAAACGCACCAAAAGGGAAAACGAACTCTAGTGTGATTCAATCGAACTAAATAAGGCAGGTGTGAAAGCACCCTAAATGAACATGGAAAACCATGAGCTTGGCTAAACTAAAATAATTATAGAGAACAATAATCAGTTATATTTATAATAATAGCCTTGACCTCTGATTAGAAATAATATTACCTTTAACTCAAGAGTGTACAACTAAGGGGACTAATCAAAAATACCTAAGAATGAGCAAGCATAGGAGCAGCCATCTAAAAGTATTAGTCAATTACCTCTGTTTATTAATTAAGACTGACGAGAGTGTGACCACGAGGGATGCCACCAGCCGAGGCGATTCCTCTGAGCGACATGAGCAACCGAATGAACAAATGTAATAGTTACAAAAAAAAAGAGAAAAGGTTCAAACATTCATCTAAATTATATATTAATATAATCCACCTAATGTTATATGATTGGAGTCCAATTAAATGAAAGATAAATATATTAATATTCTAAACCTCCTCATAATAAAATTGGAGTCTGATTTGAGGTAAAGTTAAACTGAAACAACATTGTGCACTGGAAAGGTCGAACAAGCAGTGAATCTTCATCCACCAGTGGACACCTTCATTGGGCCAACTTGGTGGACCTTACAATAGTTCTACAAATTGTCTGTACTTGCTATAAATCATTTTTTTTATGTTAATGTTTTGCACATTTAATATACCTCTTAAAGGCAGACACTAAACAAATGTAACTTTTTAGTGGGGTGGGTGATGTAGGGGGATCTCTAATTGTATATATAACGTCAAATGAGGTTTACAATATAGTTTTATCTTTACATTTTGGACATATATTCTCATGTACTCATTTTCAGTAACTTTTAAGGATTTATTAATTTTAGTTTTTTTAAGACCAAGTGATTTTTAATGAAGTTTCAGGAGCACGTGATATGATTGAGCACAGCTGGCCACTCATTTGTAATCAGTAATAATCCAATCCGAGTGATCCTAGCCTACTATAAATGGATCACTTTCTAACCTTTTTCCCTATCTTCATTTCGGAAGAATCCCCCCTTCCACCCCATCTCCTCCTTTTTCTTCCCTTTCAAAAGGGGGAACTATTGAGACCTTCCTGATCTCGGATCCTCTGATATGCTTATTGACCGGGCGGAAGCCCTGGGCTCAAATATCTCCGAGCTCAGGGTTCTCTCCCAGGACAGCATGCTAAACCTGCTATAATGCTAAGCATATCTAAGGGTGAACTCTTGAAAATATAATTAAATGACCTTTCTAATTTTTTTTGTTGGGATACTCTTTTAAAACTGGAAGCATTAATGACTTATTTTGGGATATATATATATATATATATATATATATATATATATATATATATATATATATATATATATATATATATATATATATATATATATATATATATATATATATACACACACACACACACACACACACACAGTTGAAGTCAAAATTAATAGCCCCTCTGTTTACTTTTTTTCCCAATTTCTGTTTAGTGGAGAGCAGATTTTTTTTTTCAACACATTTCTAAACATAATAGTTTTAATAACTTATTTCTAATAACTGATTTATCTTTGCCATGAGGACAGTAAATACTAATTTACTAAATATTTTCAAGACACTTCTATACAGCTTAAAGTGACATTTAAATGTTTAACTAGGATAATTAGGTTAACAGCATAGGGTATTAAGGCAAGTTATTGTATAACGATGGTTTGTTCTGTAGACAGTTGAAAAAGATAACTTAAAGGGGCTGATAATTTTGTCCTTAAAATAGTTCATAAAAAAATTTAAACTGCTTTTATTCTAGCCAACATAAAGCAAATAAGACTTTCTCTAAAAGAAAAAATATTATCAGACATACTGTGAAAATTCCCTTGCTCTGTTAAACAGCATTTGGGAAACATAAAAAAATAAATAAAATTCAAAGGGTGGGTAAAAATTTTGACTTCAACTGTATATATATTGTCCTGAGAAAGGGACAAGACAGGGATCATTTCAAACTGACCAAACATCAGCCTGCGGTTAAACACTCTTTCTTAATTCACACAAACAACAAAGGGAATTTAGCATAGAGATACTGTTCAGTCTACTCGTGTATGTCCTGACAGGTTGGACAGCATTTCTGGTTATCTATGTTTAAAAAAAGATTAGTTACAGTAACTGCACAACTGGAACCTGACAGTGCAGTTTGAGTACCTGCATTTAACTCTGATAAGTCTGATAAGAGGTTTAAATTTCCAAAATAACAACAACCCTCTTCACATTTCGTCACCTTGGAATTATAAGGTTTTTTCTGCGTTCTGAATGATTTTGAGATATTGAGTTTCAAAGTTGTTGCTTTCCATAGCAAACATTTGTTTTTTTTAAGTATTAAAATGTAAACAACTTATACAAAAACATCCCATAATGTAAATAAGTTGTCATTAAATAAGAATATGTGAATAACTCAATTTTGACAAAAATGTCAGATAGAACCTTATAATTCAAATGTGACAATTTATTTGAGAGATAGCTGAATATTCAACTGGAAAAATAATTAGTCACAGGTAATGATGATAGACTGTTAGATGTAAACTATTATTTTCCTGACTTTGTAAACAACAAAACATGAAAATCTGTTATTCACAGTCTACTTCATACCTCTGGTAATTAAATAAGAAGAGAGTTTCTAGGAGGAGCGGCAATGTGTGGAGTTTGCATGTTCTCCCAGTATTCGCACGGTGTTTCCTCCTGGTGCTCTGGTTTTTCCCACAGTACAAAGACATGTGATATTGGTTAATTGGATAAAGTAATTGGCCTTGGTTTATGAGAGTAAAACATGGCCAGAAACTAGGGGATCGATCAGTTAGATGAAATGTCAGTGAGAGTGAGGCCTTCTAGTTAAAGGCCTTTATACCTTATTACTAAATACTTTTATTCTAAATTGTAGACCCAGAGTACAGGACGCAATAAATGAAGCAAACAAGTCATTGTTTAAAAATGAGGTAAGTAGAATAAATTGAGAATATAACAATTCTGAATAGTAGGTGACAGACGACGGAAGAATGACTAAATGTCTTTGTCATGATTGCTGGTTTGCTGGGGGCTCTGACCCTAAATTTAAAGGGTTGCTGGGGTAATGGGTTGCTGGGGACTCTAATTCTAATTAAAGAGTTGCTGGGGACTCTAACCATAAACTTAAACGGTTGCAGGGATAATGGGTTCCTGGGTACTCTAATCCTACTTTAAGAGTTGCTGGGGTAATGGGTTGCTGGGGACTCTAATCCTGCTTAAAGAGTTGCTGGGGTAATGGGTTGCTGGGGATTCTAACCCTAAACTTATAGGGTTGCTGGGGAAATGTCTTGCTGGGGACTCTAACCATAGATATATACACTAGATGTCGCCTGGCCTATAGTTGTCTATTGGACGGAATGCGTCAATAGCGCCGCCATCTTGCTACAGGGTAGCGCTCCTTTGAAATGAATGCGGGACCAAGGTACAGTGGAGGACTGTGGCCATCCAAAGCCAGAGATATACACATATACACATATATCTATGATCAGGAGTTTTCCTGGATGTTAGTGTGTAATTTTTTTTTATTAATTATGAAAATTATAATTTTACATCACTTTTCTACATTGATGGATCAGTGATTATGGACTATAACCCTAAATTTAAAGGGTTGCTGGGGACTATACCCCTAAATTTAAAGGGTTGCTGAGGACTATAACCCTAAATTTAAAGGGTTGCTGGGGACTATAACCCTAAACCCTAAAAAGGTTGCATTTGCACTCACAAAATGGTGGATTCGCTATTTACATGGTGGAATTTGCAATCGCAAATACAGCTTCAGAAAGGAAATGGATCTGCATGTTTAAAATGCATGAGCAGACCATCTCAGGATAAGCAGGAATACTTTCTAATCCTTTCATTTTGAATATCTGAAATATTTGTGTGCTGATGTATGTAACAAACAGAGTGAATGCACATTGGGGACCCACCTATAAGTGTATATTACTAAATTATTATATATTGATGTATATTACTGTTGTTTAAATAACAAAATAATTCAATTATTCAGTGTTGCATGGCAAAAATGCATTTGAATATATTTCATCCCCATGTGAGCACAGATGGATGCAAATAAATTTGCTGGCTGAAACTATTAAGAAACACTTGACTTGTGTCATACCAGGCGCCTCATTGTGCTGGGTGTATGTTAGAGCCCATAGTCTTTAAAATGCAGCATAGAAAACATACAATACATACTAAAAAGTCCTACTTTTACAAATCTCTCCAGTCAAATCTCAAACTCAAATTGGCGGAGGGCCATTGCAGTGACTGGCAACTCTTTAACTCTTTAATTTTAACATTCAAGCTCAAGAAGAAAGTGCACACCTGATGATACTGATGAATATTAGACAACAGACATGACGGTTATATTTCAAATTTTTCCTGGTATGGGTTGGTAATGCCAATCACACAGCTTCTGAAATGTATGTGTGTACAGCCGAGGACTACTCAGTCATTCTTCCACAGAGGATTTGCAGTGAAATCTTTTTGTTTCTTGCTGTACATATTTAAGGGGTAGTTTAAATTGCTATGAAAGTACTACAAATAGGCATAATCATAGGTATTATTCTGTTCTGAACAATTGTTGCTTAAGCAGAAGTTTAGCAGATCAAGAACAGCAGAAAGCGGTTTGGGGAACTTGAAGAACTTCTCAATATTGTTCTTTTTAAACTGGCTTTTAAAGGGAATGTGAGATGGAACTCTGGTTCATATAGTATGTTACACCCAAACAAACACAATACTCTTTAAGAAAATAGAGACAACCATTTAAGACCATGCATCAGGAAGGTCAACCATTAATTAAGCCCCATGCAGACCAGGATTATTTTCTTTTGCACTTTAAATAGCCGACGTCTACTGCTTTGTGATCCAACAAAGGCTCTTTTTTTGTATTGTTTTTTGTTTGATGTGCTGCATTAAAAACTGGCTAACCACTGAGGCTGGTGCTTTTGTTCACTTGCCTTGAGCTGCTGAAGTTACAGTAAAACACAACAGGGTGGCACTTTCCATCAAATATTGCTCAAAAATAATAATAATAAAGGGAACACTTAAACAACACAGTGTAACTCCAAGTGCTCCTTATATTTTTTTAAACAGTATATTTATGTCAGACATCAAATAACATCAAATATATGGTTAAATACATTTGGCAAAAATGTATAAAATGTTTTCTGTTGTTATTTAAAACAGCATTAAATATTATATATCCCCTTAATGATCAACATATTTTTTTAAATGTTCAGGTAAAAATGGAGTCTGATTTATTTAAAAAAGGTCTAACATTGGAAATAAAAAAATCCCAGAGAATAATACATAAAAAGTATTCAATGAATGTACCCATACTTTTAAGTCAAACTAGTCTATGAGTCTTTAACTTCAAATTGATTCAATTTCTGTATAAAAACGATATATATATATATATATATATATATATATATATATATATATATATATATATTGATATATATATGCAATTCCAGTGTTATGGATGTGACATTTGCAGTAAATTTACATAGAATTATGCGTCAACATTATATTGAAACATTTGTTTATATTTTCCAGAACAACTGAACACAGAGTTAAGGGACCAGAAAAATAGCAATCTGTAAACATGTTTTGTACTTTAAATGAGAGAACTAAACTGCATTATGGATGTGACAAAAAAAAAAGTCTTCGAGTTTACAGTACACAACATACTTTGTAGAAATTCTGTGAATTAAACTGCACAAGCCAAAAGAAATAAAGCTAATCAAATACATAAGAGTTGGCTCTCTATAAAACAAAAGTTATTGATTTTATTTTATTTTTTTAAAGTGTCGTTATGGATGTGACATCTCTCCGTTATAGAAGTGACATGTGAAATTGTCACTTGTGTGACTTTGGCAAATCAAATAGAATAGTTTGAAAACAATGACAGATGCATTTTTGAGTATTTCTGAAGTACTGTAAGATACTTGCTTTCACAAAAAATGCAGAAATGATTTCTGTATTTTGGTGAAAAATCATTTTCAAAGAATAATACATAAAAAGTATTCAATGAATGTACCCATACCTTTAAGTCTATAAGTCTTTAACTTCAAATTGATTCAATATCTGTATAAAAATGAGATATGGATTATTGGGTCATTATCACTACAAAGTGCCTTTGAGGCATCAACAATTAAAAAAAAAAAAGTTTGAGATTTTTGATTTAACCACAAACTTGTTGTATTATTAGTACTTCGGCTGTATGAAATTAATGTTGGTAAAGCTCCTGCAATTTTTATAAATAGTTTCCAAGCAGAAAAACAGTAAACAAACCTCAAATTGTATCAACCCTGTCATGGACAAATTCAAAGTAGTATAAGTATATTTTCATTGCAGTGTGATAATAAAATGTATATTTTCAGAAAGGTAATGTGTCCCTTTACCAACCCAACTTTTTAGATTATGGAAAATCTCTATTTATATTAATATATTAATGGACATTTCGTTTGTTTCCCAATAAAATACGCAATTGCTGCATGTTCTTTTTAAAATAAAACCCAAAATCTAAAATATTTAGTAAAACTTTTAAACAATATTAACTGGCACTTATTGGTTTATTAAGGACTCACACACGATGCTTTGCTGAGGTTACTGTATAAATAATTAGTTTATTTTCATTAAAAACAAGATTATAGGGTGAACACTGGCATGACCGGGTGGACAAGGGCTTTAATCAGTGAACTAAATATGAGGAACATTTGAAAAACAACTGGTACAACAAGAAACATTAATATAAAAGGGCTGTAAAAGTTTTCAAGAATTCAGCTTCTGTTTTCACTAACTACTGCAAACCACTGAGCCACCACACCGCCTCTGCTGTTATCAATTAGGTTTTATTGATATGGAAATTAATGAGAAAATAAACAATTATTGTGCTTTAAATTATATTTGCATATTGAATGTAAATCTTTACATTGTACATTGTATTGGAGGAGTGAATGGAGTGTAGGAAGCAACTCAAGTTGAACACCTTAATGATACAGATTTTTTTTTTCAGAATAAGGTAAATAATTAGATACACATGTTATTTACATTATTTAATTATACAGATGTTCACATAAATGTAGAAATACTTAGGGCTGTGTTTTTATTTCAAACAGTCAATGAGCTCTATTATATGGACTTTTAAAGGATATACTAGACTGAGACTCTGAAGAGAAGGCAAAATGGGGATGCCAATGAGTACATCAGAGGGTTTCTTAAAGGGGCATTTACCACATGATGGGGTGGACAGCAATTTCAAGGACACGTGCAAAATGATTAATAATATTATTAAAAAGAAAATTAAATTTATTGAAATTTATTTTTTTGTCAAATAAAGACTCTGTTGCATACAGTCTGTATTAATGATATTACATATAGTTCAAGTTCCAACACTTAAAAAAATATATGAAAGAAATTCCCCAGAGCACATTCTCACTATCACCATCAAGATATCAAATTTCTTTCTCTCTTTATTTCAACACACTCGCAAAGCTAAAACGTTTGTTCGTAGTTTATAGGTTTCTGGTTCTAAATTCCAAAATCAAACTTTCTGTCAGCTTTCCGCGCATAAAGTAGGCTACATGAACGTCCTTACATTTAAATGAAAATCGCTGTCATGATTGAATTTCCAAGTAGCACAGGCTATTATAATGTTCGTAATGTCTGTAAAGAGCTTTAATTTGTACTGTACCCTACCTGTTCGAGGCTCACACACGCCGTCCAATGGATGGATATGATCGCCATTTCTTATAAACATTCACTTCCTTTACCTCACTTTCTGCAAAGATGAAACTAAGGTTTGATAGTGATTTATGTCGTGTCGGTTTTCCTGTCATGTGAAAATACATTTTTTCCCCCAGTGACATCTCCTGATGACTTAGATCAATTATAATACGTTTACGTCAGCGCAAAATCTGTCTAATTTGATCAGTTTACATACTGCAAAGCTGCGAGTAGCCAAAGTTTTGAAATGAAAATGTATAGTATATTTTGCTACTTAATTTATTGTTTTACTGTTTATTTGGCCATTTTATTTGTTTTGTGATTTTTTATTATTAATATTATTATTATAAAGTTATAATTTTAAGTAAAATGTGTTATTTGACAGGCTGTGTTGTTTGATCAGTTGGATTCTTTATCTGTTAAAGTCGCTCTGGATAAAAGCGTTAATTAATTAATAAATTAATAAATAGATTAATTGATAAATGTATTTATTTATTTATTTGTTTATTTATTTGTTTATTTAAAAATTATAGTGTTTCCCTCCTGAACACTGTGCGGCGATATCGAGCTTAACAGCTACGTTTTTACAGAAAACCACAGTGAATAAAAAGCACGCGTGCGTAAGCTGAAGTGAGCAAGTTATTAACACGTTTAGCCATAAATATAGCCCGTGTTTTTTAGCAAAATGGTACGTAAATTAAAATTTCACGAGCAGAAACTCTTGAAGAAAGTTGATTTTATTAACTGGGAGGTTGACAACAATATACACGAGGTTAAAGTGTTGAGAAAATACCATATTGAGAAGAGGGAAGATTATACCAAGTGAGTAAAGAAAATGCTTCTATCAATGACTGTGTTTCTCTGAAGTTATGGGTCTAATACATCACTGTGAATAAAACGCGGCTTATCAATTAATGCATTCGTGATTTCTCTTTAGATACAACAAACTTAGTCGAAATATCAGAGAATTGGCGCAGAAAATACGGGACTTGGACGCAAAAGATGGATTCAGATCTCAGAGTACAGCCCTTTTCTTGGAAAAACTGTAAGTTTGGGAACCTGTCACATTTTATTGTCATGAATATACAGAAATTGTTTTAGTTTAGAATATATAAAAGCATAAGCGATAATAGACAAGTTTATTTATATAGCAGATTCCATACACAAAGGTAATCTAAATACTTTACATAAACATGAATAAAAGAAAGAAGAAAAGAAAAACAGCAAAGAATAAAAATGATTAAAAACAGGTTTAAAAGGAATCTTATGAACTTTATTATATTTAAAGTTATTTGTTTGTTTGACGAAATTTAATTTGTATTAAATCTTAAGTCTATTAATGTTATTTAATAATTCTAAATCTAACTATACTCGAAACAAGATTTTATTTCTATACAAACTATTGTAATACATGTTTATTAGCGCTATCTGTAAGTCATGGTAAAATTTATGATAGATAAAATAGATGTCTTATATTTTTTGTTCAGAATAAAAATTGTACAGTAAATAAAATGTGAATCTGTATATTATTCCGATTTTTAAAAGCTTGTTGACCTTGGTTTTTTGTGTACACCTCATTCTGTAAGGAGTTTACTAAAGTTTTAGTAGTTTCTACATTTGTAAGATTTCTGTTTTGCAGATACAGTGTCGGTTTGATTCCCACCAAACAGAACCTCTCTCTCGCAAATGAAGTGTCAGCATCTGCATTCTGCAGGTGAGTAAAGTTACTGTGCTTTATTTAATTATTCCAATATGTTGATTTGATAATCAAGAAACATTAATTATTAATGTTTAGGGTCCCCATGCTTTCGTGGACACCAGATTCAAAGACTTATTAAATCACTAATCATTTTAAATTAAGCACCTTTAAAATTTGCACCTCCAGCATACATACATACATACATACATACATACATACATACATGCATACAAACACATATATAGTGCCATGAAATAAAGCCCTTCATGTACTTTAGAGTAATGATGATGTTTTGAATGTGCTACTCTGTTTTAAACAGTCATGTTCAAAGAACTTTAAAACAATTTGATGAATTCAATTCTGGTAATCTTCAAAAGCGGTTTCTGAAATATTGTTGTGCATTATTTTTCATAGTTCTTGTACTAGATTTAAATGTAAGGTTTTTAAATAAAAAAATTCTTTTTTTGTTGTTGTTGAGTTTTTGAAAGCAGCACCGTACATTTGTTGAAATGACACCATAAACTTTCAATTCAAACATTCAAATTTCAATATATTTTTTGATTTGAATAATAAAATAATTTACACAAGTCCTGCACACTGACAACTAATATGTGAGTGTTTTTATGCAGTGCAGGAGATGCAGACAATTTTTGAATGTTGTTCAATGTTGTCTTTTCTACAGGAGGCGGCTTCCCACAATCATGCTGAAACTGCGCATGGCTCAGAACCTAAGGAACGCCATCACCTTCATTGAGCAGGGCCGTATCCTTCAATCACAAGTCTTGCTGATCTCTGCATATGTTCATATTCTTATATTTAAATGGGTGGATGATGTCGTTTTGATCAAAATCAGGCCAAAAGGAAATTAGTTTGGAGTTTAAAATGGCTAGGCAAATTGAAGTTTCTGGAAAAGTTGATTCACCTGCTAAATGCCTCTAAACTGCTCTTGTTTACACCTGGTCACTACATGCATTTTTTCTGTGATCGGATAGCTAAATGGCCCTTAAAACGCATTTGAGACTGATATAAATCAGATTTGCTTAGACCATTTCCTATGGTGGTTTCCAGACAAAACGTGTCTAAATGAATTTCCTAAAATTGGTTTAGAAAAGAGGGGATTAAAGTCAAAAACCTGACTTCAATGAGCCGAACTAAACATCCACGCTTAAATTGGTTCCATATCAGAAAGTTGAAGATCATTTGATCTAACTAATCTGAGTTCAGTGTAAATAATGTAGATAGCTGTTCGTGCACATTACTGTCGCGAAACCCTGAAGGTTGAGCATAGATGCATCCTAGAGATAGTTGTGTGTAAAAATCCCTATAGCTCAGCAGTTTCTGAAATACTCAGACCAGCCTGTCTGGTACCAACAACAATACCACGTTCAAATCACTTAAATTACCTTTCTTGCCCGGATTCATCAACCGGTTTGCAGCTTTAAAGTCATTCTTTAAGAAATGTAGCCTACTTCTTTATATCAGTCAGTGCTTTCTTAATATATTTTTTATTTAATTATGTAATTCATATGCTACATAAATATAGCAAAGTACACCCCTCACAGATCAATATTTTGAATTAATATATCTACAAAATGCTTTATGTTTTTGCATATACATTAAATTATTCAGTACCAAAGCAAAATTTGGAATAAATCTAACAACAAATAAACTAAAGATCACAGTTCAAAAATTTGTACACATAATTAATATGTTGAGAGAAAATATCAAGTAAAATTTTAATTAACAGGACAAAAATCAACATAAACATTAAAAAAATGGAGTTGATGTTGTAGTTTGTATTTGTCTTGTTTGCAATAATGTATATATTGTTCTTTTCTTAAAGATGTTTGGTGTATATTAGGGATGTAACGGTATCAGAATTTCACGGTACGGTAATACCTCGGTATGAATGTCACGGTACGGTATTTATTGAATCATTTACAGAAAAAACAAAACTTATGAAAATACTCCAAAAAAAGTGCCAAAAGTGTCAATGACATACAGATTAGTCATCTATCTGTAAGCTTTGAAACAGGAACTTCAATTTTAATAACAAAAAAATATTAAACCATGTAAAAAAATTAAGTTTCAATTTAGTAGTGTTGAAAACTCATCACATTCAACATTTAATCACTCACTCACTTAGATAGAGATGGGTTTAAAGGAAAATTATCATATAAATATAATCTGGTAAAAGCTGGTATCTCTGGGTATTTACAATGTCCCCTGCAATAGAAAAAAAACCCTCTCATTTGGGACTGAGGTTTGTGGGACAAGAGAGATATGACTTGGCCCAGGTTGACAGCAGTGGGTAACGTTGTGCATTGTCTTTCCCCCACTTGAGAGGACAAACCATGAGTGAGATAGAGATCTCATGTCTGCATCAATCTGAACAGTGTGCTGTGTTTCTGCAGTCCCCATGACTGATTATTAGTCGTATTCCCCAACTTGCAGGCACGTGCACACACAGGGCTCAACCTGTGCAGTGCACATGCCCTTTTTAGTCTTGGATAGAAAGTTCCCTTCCAAAATGATCAAAAGTGCCTCCGCGACATACCCTCCGTCCCCGCTTTACAGTACGCGCGCGACAACACCACTATTCAGTACGCGCGCGGCGACAACACCCAGCTCTTTTTCATCCCCGCTTCTAGCAGCACACTCCATTTCCGCATTACTGGATCTGTAGCGACAACAGACCGCAAGGGATTATGGCCAAGCCTGGGCTGATGGGAATTGTAGTTTCCGGTACCTCCCGTTCGCTTCATTCGCTTGAGCAAATTTTCTCAGAAGACCTATAGTTTTACCGAGTCATGCGACTACGGTAATATCGAAAAAAATTTATATTGCGGTATGACGGTATTCACAATACCGTTACATCCCTAGTGTATATATATTTAATATTAAGTGACTAAAATTTTAATTATAATTAAAAGGTTAAGTAAAATAAAATAGCATCAAATTACCGCAGGCAAATGTTTACATTACTTAGCTTGGTTTATGGAACTGGCCTCTTTATTAGGTACACCTGTCCAACTGCTCATTGACGCAGATTTCTAATCAGCCAATCACATGGCAGCAACTCAATCCATTTAGGCATGTAGACATGGTCAAGACAATCTGCTGCAGTTCAAACCGAGCATCAGAATGGCAAAGAAAGGTAATTTAAGTGGCTTGAACGTGGTGTGACTGTTGGTACCTGACGGGCTGGTCTGAGTATTTCAGAAACTGCTGATCTAAGCTGATTATTACACACAACCATCTCTAGGATTTACAGAGAATGGCATGAAAAAGAGCAAATATCAGGAGTACAGTAACTCAAAAAACCACTCATTACAACAGAGGTCTGCCCAAGAGCATATCTGAATGCACAACATGTCCAACCTTGAGGCGGAGAGGTTACAGCAGCAGAAGGCCACACAGAGTGTTACTACTGGCTGCTAAGACCAGTAAGATGAGGCTACAATTTGCACAGCTCACCAAAATAACACAATAGATTGGAAAAACATTGCTCTGGTCTTTCTGCTGTGACATTCAGATGGTAGGGTCAGAATTTGGCTTTAACAACATGAAAGCATGAATCCATCCTGTCTTGTATCAACGGTTCAGGCTGGTGGTGGTTGTGGTGGTGGTGTAATGATGTAGTAGATGTTTTCTTGGCACATTTTGGGCCCATTACTACCAATTGAGCATTGTCAACGCCACACCCTACATAAGGAGTAATTTTGATGACCATGTCCATCCCTTTATGACCACAGTGTACCCATCTTCTGATGGCTACTTCCAGCAGGATAACACGTCATGTCAAAGTGCAAATCAAATCATCTCAGACTGCTTTCATGACAATGAGTTTACTGTACTCGAATGGCCTCCACAGTCACCAGAACTCAATCCAATAGAGCTCCTTTGGGATGTGGTGAAACCTGAGATTCACATCAGGAATGTGCAGCCAACAAATCTGCAGCAACTGCATGATGCATTCATGTCAATATGACCAAAAACTCTAAGGAATATTTCCAGTACCTTAAATATATGCCACAAAGCATTAAGGCAGTTCTGCGGGGTAAAGGGGGTCCAATCTTGTACTAGTAAGGTGTACCTAATAAAGTGGCCAGTGAGTGTATATATCAATTTTAAATAAACATGAGAGCGCACATGTTTTTGCCTATATGATGCACACGCAACCTAAAGCCACAGGTGACAGTTTGAGTTGTTAGTGGATTCATGTGGTCAAATGTAAATGGGACCATTTTCAGAAATCAAGATAGCCGTCTGAGAAAATGCATGAAGTGGCCCAATGTAAACCAGCACTTTAAGTCTGCTATTAATACTGCTTATGTTTTCTCACCGCTGATTTAGTCTGTGTGTGTCTGTTTTAGCCATTGAGAGAACATTTTACAGCACATATTTACAAATTCATTCAAACACTACTCTATGGGCAGTTTTAAGGTGTTCTCTAACAGTTTATCAATGCTCTGGTAATTTCAAACCTTTGCTTCGAGTATATGAGGACACGTTACATGTTTTATGGACACCGTTATGGCTGAGATTACATTAATATACCTAAAGTGCTCTGATTGTAAACTGTATGCTCAAAAAAACATCAAGCCCTTGTCACTCTGTATAATTGTCAATGAAAATGCATCTTGACTGAGCAACAGATATTCGTGTTGGGCCAGAAGTCATCACTGATCCTGCATTTCTTGTAACAAGGTTTGTCCATTGAAAGAAAGAAAGATAAAAGAAAAAAGTTAAATTATGTGAATCTTTGGCAACTTTTGTTGTGCAATATTTTCACAGAAATATGGAAGATTTTGTCACATGGGTGGATTCCTCCAAGATCAAACAACATGTCATGAACTACAATGAGGAGGTACGTCACAATACATGAATAAATGATCATACACTAGAGTTCAATATCAAGTCGATTACACTCACCAAGGCTGTTTTTAAAATACTTTTTAAAATTGTAACTATTGAAACGAGTATTACAAATTAAAGTAAAGCTTTTGTATTGAAATGTTTTACAAATTGAATTTACTTTGATGATGGCAAAGCTGAATTTGTAGCATCATTACTTTTTTAATTTCAGAATTCATTTTAGTATGCTTTTGATGATTAAGAAACTATTAATATTGTGCTGGACATTTCACAATTTTTCGATAAAAACGAACAGCATTAATTAGAAATATGAATATTCTTTATTGAATATTTTAGTCAAATAGTTTACAATTTAATCGGTTAACAAAAATATATAGCCGATGTTTTAAATAAAATACCTCCAATTTTGATCAGTGTATGCAAAACGTTTAATAATGAAATGCATTCAGGAAAATATTTTCACGTTTATTTAACACATTTCTCCCAGTTTGAATGAATGCTGCCGTTTCTATGATCACATTGATGCTGGTTAAATGAATACAAAACATTTGAACTAATCGCTTGTTTGTTAAAGTTACAATTTTTTTTTTTCTTTCAGCGCGATGACTTTGACCTCATGGCCTAAATCTCCAAGTGAAATGAAAATTTGGATTTCATCCAGAAATTCACTTGTGATTCTTTAATAATGCACAGATACATATTTATTTCCTGCTCCACAGAAGCGAGCATTTATCATTCTTGAAAAAGTGAGTAAATGTATTTGATTTTTGTTATTGTGCATCATTTGTAAACAAAACTTTTTTTTCCAGAATTTAGTTGTTTCTAAAAAACTACCTTCACATTTTACAAATAAATCACAACTTAACCCACAAGGTATACCAAATATAATTTGCATAGCTCTGTTTCCAACATACAGGAGACATACAAGGCAACACACGCATCTTTAACTCCTTCCACTGACATGTTATAAATAAGGAAGGACATCATCATTACAAACCCTCACTAACCTGCATTCAGTATGTCAAAACAGACACAACTTTAAGGCCAGAACAGACTATTTGGTGTCCGAACCATTTTTTTTTTTGTGAGCAAGGCCCTGAGAGTTTCTGCTTGAATTTGTTCCGTGTATTTCACAGCCACCAGAAGCGCACGTAAATGATGAGTGTGATGATAATGACTGCGCCGGCAGCCACTTTAGCGTAGGTAGACCGGGTGTTCAGATATTTGGCATCACTGCGGTACTTCTTAGACAGACTGGACAGATTACTTGCTTTGGAATCCAAGGCTACAGGAAGGGAAAAAAAAAGACATTATTTCAAAGCATTTCAAAATACTGTTATACTTAAACAAATGCAAAGAGTAATCTGCTCATACCAGTACCCTTAAATGCCACTTTACATCTATCCAATAGAAGAAAAACTCAAGATTTTTCTTATAAAATATATTAAAGATAAGGATTGAAACGTATTTTAATATTGTTTTTCTATAATTATCAATTATTCTGGTGTTGTGCGCTGGTAATTTTGCTGATTTAAACCTAGTAATGGATCGATTATCATTGTGGTCTGCATAATAGAGTACACCCCATTTTGAAAATGAATATTTTAATCTAATTCTCAGTGAATATAGACTGTGTTTTGGTGCATTTAAACGAAACATGTTTGTTAAACAGATATATTTATTAAAATACCATTTTAGTCACCGAGCACCTTTAGAAATTGAAAGATAATACAATTAAATTCAAGCAAAATTTAAAAAATAAAAATACAACCTACAAAATTTTAAGTAAATTTTTTGATTTATTTTCCTTCTCTTGATTTTCCCTAATTTTTAAAATTTGTATTTAATATTTTCTATAACAAAAACTTTGGGTGTTTTTGGAGCGTTAGCGCAAGTTATTTGATAGATAAGCTCCAGATTTGGCTTCAGTACTGACTAATCTAATGTATATGCTTAAATATAATATTGTAGAGCTTCCTGTTAAAACATGACTTTAAAAGAGAGATTTGTGAGGGGTGTGCTCAAATATGCTGAGCACTGTACCTTCACCAAGTGTCCAAGTCCTTGTCTGAGCGATTCACTAAATAATTCTGAAGATTCATTCAAAATTCCATTCATTTAGTTTACAGAAAGGGTCATAGAATAACTGACTCTGATTATCTGCTCAAACTATCATTTAGGAACATATTTTGCTTTCATTGTAGGGGTATTCTAATGCCTTGATTCCACTGAGTATCATAAGGTAAGGTACAGTACGATTCGATATAGGTCAACCTGATCAGCCTTGCATTCCCACTGCCAAGAGAATCTTTTTACTTGGTGTTGCAAACAATAATGTCATTCTCACTCACATACATCAAGCCGTGTACAGATTGCCTTCTCTGCACTCAATTTCATTATTTCAAATGCAGACGAGCAGCAAATAGAGGAAGAAAGTGGTCCGCTTTGTACATATTTAGATGTGATTGTTATGGCTTGTTGCACATGCAAGTGACAATTCTCTGTAAACCAGTGGCATTCATTGGCAAGTCTAGCTCCACCTTTTTGTTACCATACTGTTGTGCCATGCACAGTTATGAAGAAGTCGCAAAAAAATTGTTATGGGTTTGTTATTTTAGTACTTTTGAAAGTGGAGACAGAAATGAATGTCTACCGTAGAGTACTGAACTGTAACACTAAGTGGTTTATTAACAGGCATTCATGGCTTCAAATGATTTTAGATATGCTGTGAATATTTTTTTTGTTGTTCAAAGTGAACAAAGTATACTATAATATCAGCTCTTTCCTCACTGTTCATTTCAGGATCTGGGGCCTCATGTACGAAGACTTGCGTTGAATTCACACAAACAGTTTCATCAGTCAGAATCAGGACCTAATTTGAGAGTTGTAACATTCATTCACCCTTTTAGATAAGGTCTTCTCAAATCTCGAGCGCAAGTCCTCTTCACGCTATGAGGTTCAATGTTGATTAAAAAAAGGTTTATGAGTTTAAACACTGATAGTGACGAGAAGTGTGTGCGTCTGGTTTTACGTGCATTAGCACGCTGTCAAAACTAGGGCAATAGTCTAATAATGGTGTGAATGACTGGACCTGAGGACAGTGAAAAAGTTTAGTGGATGTTTACTACATTCAAATACATGCAAAGCCAGTTTAGAGAGTAACTAAAGGAATGGGGAAATGCCATTTTTAAATTTAAATGCAAAACTTTTAAACAATTTAAATATGCGTATTGAACAGTGGAGGGTTTTACAGAATGGTTCAATATCATTTTGAGTATGGTGGCATCTCTACTGCCACAATACAAAAATTAGTTAGCATATCTTGATGACAAAATATGCTACTCATCAGACGGTGCTAGTGAGTAGTGTAATATTTTCCTAACCTACTCTAATTCCAACTTTGGAACTGTTTAAACTACAGTGTTGCATAATCAGATGAGTGGGTTGCAATGTTTGGACACTGGTTTTTATGTGAGGGGTTCTTCCTTCTGATTACGTGGTATGGTGATGTCAGTAGCTATGTTTCCATCCAAAAATGTGACTAAACTTTAAGTGCAAAACTCGATAATCGCATAAAAGACAAGCGAATAAAGCAGCGTTTCTATCCAACGAGTCAAAGTGAACAAAATCGTCAGTTCCTGATTAACTAGCGGTAACTAATGGTAGAAACGGAATTTGCAGCAATATGAGAAGCTACGTCAATCTTTTCTTTATTTAATAAATGACTTGCAGCTCAGAAGGCAATCCTGACACGCAGTGAAAGCTGTTAGAAAACGTCAGACGTGGAACACAGACATTCTTGATTATGGAGGTAATTATATTATTTTAACATGGATACTGAAATGGTTAAAGCATTTTAGAATGATCAATGGCATTTCAGACGTTTTACTGTGTGCTCAGCCTGCTGGTTTATCCGCTCACACACATTTTCATCATCACATGATTTCTTATAACACAATCACATGACCTTTTTTTAATGCACATACTGGAATTTGTGCAATAAAAGTGTTTCCATCGCAGTTTATGTTCATCTTTTCAAATCGAATAAAAAGTGTATTCTACTCAGTTATGCGCATGTTTTTTATGCACATTTTCAAAATTAATGGCGATCTTGCCATTTCCATTCGTTTTTTTATGCCCATATGCAAAAATATGCATAGAATAGCTAGTGGGGTGTTTAGCCAATCCCCGCAGCTATGTAGCTGGCAATTTTCCCACTTTGTAAACTTTTTATCCAAAAGACATGTTTTAGGGTGCCGTGTCGATAAAACAATATTAAACTTTTGCAGATTGACCTAAATCAGTTGCCATGTGGCCTTAAAGTCTGTGTTAAAATGGCCCTGTTTTGATAGGTCTACAATTACGGCACAAGTTGCAAACAAAGCACTCATTACCATAGGCCAGTTGCATAAACAGGACCGCTGTTAAGCCATGAATAAGTCTTGGTTTTCACTTTCAAATTAAAAAGACTTTTGTAAATGACTTTAAAATGTTATGGTGTATGGTATGGTTACTTTTTAAGTCTAGTCTAAGCAGTTTTTGCGACCAAGCCCAGATCTGAATTGAGGTCGAGAAGCTTCCTCAGTGATGACATTGGTTTTACAATATCTTTGTGAAGTGCATCCAAATAGGATTTGCTTTCTTAGTGCAGAAGACAGTGTTTCTCAATGTTGATGACATAAACCAAACTTCACGGGCAGACATTGAAGACCACGGGATTTTTGCCAGACCTACGTAGGTTTGTGCAGGTCCCAAGTCTGAAATTACTAACAACTCAGCTCTTTATTTTTATAGACTGTATAAATTATTTATCAGCCACATTCATCTTTGAATCTCTTCAGACCTTTTACTTTCACAAACTTAACGTTACAGATTACAATGAAAGATAATCCCGAAAATGATAATGTCAGAGTAAAGGAGGCTGTGTAAAGTGTTCACTCACCAGATAATGCTTCTCCCCGCTGAAGCACTTCCTCTATGTTAGCAACCATGATCCTCTGTACATCGTGTAATTCTGAATTGATGTTGCCCAGATTTCTTCTTGCTCTGCTGTCTATGTACGACTTTTTAGTTTTCTGTATGTACGTGTCTGGAGACAAACGGGAATTGTTTAGTTCACAATGTCAATGTAGTTTACACTTATTTAAGTACTTAAAACCTGCATACTTAAAGAGAGTAGCATGCATTACTTTACTTGATTAAAATAAAAAAAGATAAATACACAAATCAATAGAGGTGTGAACCTATACTGGTCTCACGGTTCGGTTACGATTATCATGCCTTCGGTTCAATTCGATATTCCAGTGCATCCCGGTGCATTGACGATGCTTTCCATATACAGTGTTATATTTTAGAGGGGAGGCTATAACAAGCTGTCTGTATAAACAGACACACAGCACCACACTGTCTCTCATTCAAACACAATCATAGACAGCACCAAAGAAACAAACACACACACACGCACACACACACTTAAACCCTCGCAACAGGGAGAGCTCGCGAAGAGCGGAGCAGAAAAACGAAAAATAGAAGCCCTTTTCCGACGGTCCCTTGCTGAGAGCTCCTCTCAGCGCGAGCTATCTCAGCTAAACACATATTGCGAAGGCTTTAACGGAGCAGTGCTCGTAGTGTGGAGCCAAAATAAAGAAAGACAGCTGTGAAACATAACCAGCTTTGTCTTTTTGTATGAAACACACTTTAGATCTTTTTAGGGTAAGAGGTTTTTGAGTTATTGCCGTTTGTAACTGAATGTGTGTCAAGAATATCGAAAACAAAACCAACTTAACCGCGCTCATTTCTGGCGCCCACCTGGATATACAGCACCCTTAGCATTTGCCTATGGTGCCTATGCCACGGGCCGGCCCTGAGTTGGCTGAGTGTTGTAAATACTCGCGCTCACCTCCCTCGCGACAGCGCGCATAACAGATAAATGACGTCAGTACATAATAACTGGTTATGATTATTACTGAACTGATACCGAATTGTCCGCATCTGCATCGCGGTGCACCAAAGAAACAATTAATTTTGACACCCCTACAAATCAATTTACAACTTTATAATATTTAGCATTTTCTATTTTATATATTACAAAAGTCATTTATTCCCATGATACAAAGCAACGTTTGCAGCTGAAAATTTCTGAAATTATTCTAAAGTGCTGCTTTGGAGTTTAGGATAGATCTCTTATTGTTATCCATGTTGAAAACAGTTGTACTGCTTTACAGTCTGTGGAAAATCTAATTCTACTTGATGAGAAGTCCTCAGTGACTTAATACAATTTTTGTCACTTTTGGTCTATTTTAAGGGTGGCTATTATGCGCCATTTTAAAAGATGTAAAATAAGTCTCATGTCCCTGGAGTGTGTAAGTGAAGTTACAGCTACAAAAACCTCATAAGTTGGGCCAGATGGAATCTGCTAACGCTTTTTGCTATATCTGCTGAGAATTTTGGTAAAACTCTGCCGATTTCTGCAGAATTATTTAAGGAGTATCATAACTAAAACATTAATATATGAAATAAAAAATAATCTCTTTTAAACTTTTTTTAATGTTTAAAATGCAAATTCAATTAGATTCACTTTATTTGGTAAACAAAGCAAGTCTCTTATAAAATATCTCTACTAAAATACAGAAAATATGACTGTACAAACTGCATTTTACATATAGCTGATGAACATTTTCATATTAGTCAATAATATTGCTGAAATTAATTAAAAAAACTGAATAAATACAGATTTAAACACATTTACTCAAGTAAATAACCAAAATTAATGATGGCTAAAAGTCTGCGGAATACTGCGCGTGCAGATTCCATGTGGGCTTAATCATAAGTAATGTTTTATAAGTTTTTAAAACTTTTGAGCCAAATTGTGCCATTTTGGTGACTGTCACTTTAAATTCAAATAAGATTGGGTTCTTTTCAAAAGTGGGCTGTGCTACAAATGCCTATGAGTCAGCATAGTGGCAGATTCAAAAATAATACTAACGTCCTATGCTAATGAGGGAGAGGACGTCACTTATGGGCAGGACTTCCCCCATTTGATGACGTACAAAGGGACAATGGCAATCAAAGGGTTTCTGCAGACTGTTTTTATGAAGTTTTATAATAATACATTTTATTTGTAATGCGCTTTTTTAAATCTCAAAGCGCTACAAGGTAAAATACTAACAATACAAGGCAAGCAAAACAATACAACAATAAAAATATGCAATAAAACAATAAGAATATGAACCATAAGAATAGAATAAAAAGTTAACAAATTGGTCATCCTAAGTTAAAACCAAAAGGTGAGTCTTAAGTTTTTTTTTTAAACCAGTCCATGGGTAGTTCATTCCACAGCTTGGGCGCACTGTATGAGAAAGCCCTCCCACCTATGGTCTTGTGTTTGCAGCATGGCTGATACAGGGTAAGTCCCGATGCTGAACGAAGACTGTGGGCTGGGGTGGCGAGAGTCACCAGGTCACAGATGTAACCAGGTGCTAGCCCATACACTGCTTTGAAGGTTAAAATCAAGGTCTTAAAATCAATTTGTGATTTAATAGGAAGCCAGTGTAATTGTTGTAATACAGGAGTAATATGGTGGTGTGATGATGTGCGTGTCAGAACCCGTGCAGCGGAATTTTGAATATACTGCAATTTTCTGAGAAAACTTGTAGGTAAAACACCAAAAAGTGGATTACAGAAATGGAGACGTGATGTGATAAAGGCATAGATAAGCCTCTCTGCATCAGATACTGAGAGAAATGGTCTGATCCGTGCAATATTGCAGAGATGAAAGAAGGCAGTTTTTGTTAAGTGTTTGAAGTGGGAGTTAAACCTGAGCTGTGCATCAAAGAGCACCCCAAGGTTACGCACCTGGGTAAAAGGAGACAGTTGAACATTACCAACCGAAAGTGTGAAATCCTTATAGACCTTTTTCTTGGAACGCAAAATTACCCATGATGCTTTGAGTGTATGCGCAAGGAGAATGCTAAGAACTTCCGGTCGGCAGCTGATGCATAAAACAATCACATTTGGACAGCTTTGAAACGATAGTTTAATTTATTTTACCTGCTTTATCATCTTTGAACTAATACTGTTGTACATCAGCACCATCTACTGGACTGATCATTTAAAACATGTGATTTAATAGGATGGAAAACAGCTGCTGTGAGGCGTTTTTCCCTCATCATACGGCATCTTCTGCCATTTAAATGAATCCTTGTCATCGCTAAAGTCAACATTTTCTCTTTCTTTCAAATATATAACCAGCCCAAACAAATGTAATTCACCAAAGTGTTTGACACACATAAGTAGCCTGTACTGTCCCACTGACACACTGATTTAATAACTGTTACAACATGAAAATATAGGTTAGTGTCATTTCGAAATGACAGAAAAACACAAACCGTAGTAAAAACAACACATGAAATGAAACAAACGGCTCGCGATTAGAATGAACAGCAAATCAGCCAGCAGAGTATCAGTAACAGACTTTTATTGGTCATTTTTGTAAATTGCATGACTTACATAAGTTTCATGCTAAAAATACGGTTTGCTCTATAATGCAGCGAAGAATTGCGTGTGTGTGTATTGAAGAGCCGTTGAGCTAACAGCTGACAGGCCGGAAACACACACACACACACAGTATTTCTGACGGAAGACACGTGAACTAGGAGAATGTTTTTCTCGTATTACTGACGGGCTTGAACCACATCTGACAGATTAAAACGGCTTTAACAGACACATTTCTAAGTTGTGTGTCACAAAAACACTCTGTAATATATTAAAAACGTTATTGAAACCCATTTTTGGAGCGCAAATTACCAGTTGTACACGCTGTAAACGGAAGTTTTTAGCATTCTACCGGAAGACGCTGGTCGCTATGGCGCCCACCATGCAGCAGCCATGAAAAAGATCTATACTGGCTAACATTACTAGGGGTGCCAATTAGTAAGAACTCAGTTTAGATTCATTCATGATTTAATTTCTAAAAGACAGGCAGATAAAGCTGACGTTGCAGTGTTAAAATCGGGGCGAGCACTAACATAGATTTGAGTGTCATCATAAGTCCAGTGTCATAATAATAAATAAAATCAATAAACGTTTACTATTAAAAGCTGGTTTTATTTACAGACGGTTGCCAAAAAACTGTGTATAAACCCTTTATAAAGGTGATTATTACATAATAGGTCCCCTGTAATGCGTTCTTGCTGAACAAAACATTTGAGTTGTGGTGTATGTAGTTCTCAAGGGTGATACCCAATGTATTTGCGATTGCACTTATGATGATATAAAGGAAATATTACTCACCAAATTCGATAAAAGAGTATGGCCGTGATACAGATGGGACCTTTGCCCCGTACTGCTCGCTGAATTCTCCTTCCAGATCCTCCAGATAGGCAAACGCCAGTTTCTTGGGAAACCCAGCTTCACACAAGGCCAAGTAACACACTCCTTTCTCAATGACATAGCTGGAAAACAAGATGACCTTATGAAGAGTGATGTCAACCTGGATTAAATCTCAAAACAACGGAAGCCATTTCCAAATCCGGAATCAATGAAAAGTTATTTACTCAGCTTTCAGATGATACATAAATCTCAATTTCCAAATAATTGACACTTCTGGCTGGTTTTGTGGTCCTATGTCATGAATGTCAACAATTCCTTTTAATGTCGGGGCTTTAATGCCAAAAACATATCTGCATCTTGTTAGTCCCAAACTCAGGACTAATTGAATCTACTTCACTTGATTTATGAATGACCGTTCGTAATGGAGTTCTGAGTTTTTACTTACTGAAAACACATTTTCCCCGCTTCTAAAGTGCACCGTGCTGGACTCTGCTCGTTCAGTTTTCGGCACAGCTGCTTGGCTTGACTCTGATACTTCTGCAAGTCTCGTCCAGACTATGTAAAGTTAGACATGACGTTAAATGAGCTACTCAATTACAATTGTAAAACAAAATAACAACCACGAAACTCTTACGTTTAAAAATGTTTTGACTGAGTTTTTATCAATTCATTCATTCTTACCTGCTCGTCTTCTTGCATTGACGCAGCAAGCGGAAGACTGTCAGCGACCCGAACAATCATCGTCTGCAACACCATTTTGGCGATTGTCTTTTTAGTGTTTAACCTCGGTCTATTTTAAAGTGAGGCGATTGATTATTTGAGTGACTGGCAGAAAGTGACACATTTGAACTGACAGCAGAGTTCAGATGAGGTGGCCGGAAGAGGGAGTGTTACCTTAAATTCTTTCCGGCTTCTGCATTCCCAAAGTTCCGCCGTCGCATTTCTTAAGACGACTTTGTTATTGATTTTAAAAAAATCTTAAGAAACATTACAGTATAAATTAAAAAAAGTCATAATTTTACTTTTTAAATAAATTATATTACTTTTAGTGTACGCATTTTTAAATGGCGTATACTTAAAATAAACATTTTTATTTCTGAGATTATTGTGTTTAATAGAGAAGTGTTTTTTAGTCTGAAATTATCTGTAACGTTAAACATGTTTTTTTTCTTTTTTGAAATAATGGTTATCAGGTACCATGTTTAACTTGCCACCTACTGTAATGTAATATTAGGTATAACAAGTTCCTTTCTTTTATTATGTTTGATTTATTTATTTATTTTTTTAAATAAAAAAAACAGAGTATATGCAACGTGGCTGTGTTCTTCAATAATTATCTGCAACTGTCGACTAACCCAAAAAATAATAAATTAAATAGTAATATTTCTTAATTTTTTTATTTTTTTTAATTCATATAAATATATGAATATATTAGACTATTACATTAACCAATATCACGGACAATTGTTACTCTAAAGCAGTGGTCTGGAACCTAAACAGTGTATTAGTGAGCACCACCATGTTCAATGGTAAGTGAAAGAAGAAAAGGACAGAACTAGCTCTTCCTGCAAATGAAAGTGGGGATGAGATGGGTTTTAGTGACCATGAGAATGATGCAAATTGGACATTTGATAAGAGCAGTAATGGAAACAGTTCAAGTAAGTTAGCTCTTAGGCAGATAAGACAGGCGTAGTATAGTATAATATAGCAACATTGTTAGCTACATTATTCTGATGCATCTAGTTATAATAGACTTGTTATTTATTTGTTATAATATTTACTGGAGGAAAAATTTATATTTACTCGATGTTGTATACATGATAATACAATATTACGTTTGTTTTCAATAATATTCAGCAAAAGAAGATTGGAATAAATAAAATCTGTTGGAATATGAGTGTTTGGAAAGTATGTATAAGGTGTCATTTGTAAGTTCTGTGTTAAAGCTTATAATACTGCAACACCAATTAAATCATTTCAAACTGAAATAAAATGATTCATTATAAGGAAAGTTCTAAATTTGAAATTTCTAAGTTAGATCCACTGTTGGACGTTGTTGCCATGATAAATAATAATAAATAATAATAATAATAATAATAAATATAAATAAAGAATTATATATATATATATATATATATATATATATATATATATATATATATATATATATATATATATATATATATATATATACATTAATATTTATTATATTAATATTTATATATTTATACAGCACTTCAAGTTAAGCCATTTTAAGAAAAAGTCAAATATTTGTTTTTATAGATTTATCATAATGCGTGCAGTAGAGGGTTAAAATAAACAAGATTAAGCCAGTAAATATAGCAAATATAGTTGTGCTTCTTTTTGACCCACTCGTGTTACTTTCGTTCTTGCTGATGGGGTCAAAAGTAACAAATGTGCACTTTTTTTTAAAGTAACATTATTTTGAAGTTCTACATTGACATAAAGTAACATCAAATTTTGACAGAGCACTCTTGTGAGTTAGTTACTAAAGCAAAATATGATATATTTCTGCTAAAAACATTATCTTTTAAAATAAGGTTTTCATGAAAAAAATGCACTTTGGTATTCACTCTTCCCTAAGTGATGGCAAGGAAAAGGTATGTTTTAATAAAAAAAATTTAAAAGAGTAAAGTTTAGAGGTTGTGTCAAAGCTTAGCTTAGTAGCTGAGCACAAGTATGAAACAAAAATACTTTCATTTGTCTCAATACAAGTTTTATACTGTTTGCCCTATTTGACAAGAATCAGTAAAATAAAATAAAAAATCTTTAAAAACTCTTCTATCAAACGACAGTCCCACATGCTAAGGCACAGAAAGACCCCTTTATCTTTTAAACCATATAAATGAGCTATCTATAAATAAGTCATCAGTTGAACTAGCCGCGCTCGAGTGCTTCTGTCTGTGCACACAGACCGCTTTGCCCGACGATTCGACATACCGATTATTCACGCCTGTTGGCTGATTTGTATTGAGCTAGTCTCGTTTGAGCGCTTTTTCCTGATCACGAACAGCTCGATTAAACTCTGCATCTGATCAGAAGGTAAGCATACCAGCATAACCTGCACTATTACACCCGCACACCATTCCGTGTTCACCATTTTAACAATTCGAGTGAAGCGTATCTTCGCCTTGCGACCATTGTTGTTTTCCTGTTCTGGTGAACATTCCCAACAAAACACATCCACTTTGATTTAACGCGCACCATTAGCGGTGTGTGGCTGTGATGGATAGCAGAGATTTGCTACTAGAAGGCAGCTGGTTCACGTACAAGGTGTATCTTTAGTTATGAACTGTTTATTGTTATGCCCTTTCACTGCTAGGCCACATTACTCGCTTGCTGCAAGATATTATGTTGGTTATTGGAGATACACCCGTGATGGGTGTTAAATGTTGAATATTATTAATACTTTTTATTTTGTGGAGCATTTTTGTTGGTTTTTGTTTGGTGTACAGACTTATAGCACGGTTAACCACAGCGTATCTTCATGTTATTGGCACAGTTGTCAGTTGTATTTTGAGCGCTGTGCGGTTTGTATGTGCTGTGAGTTAACGGTTCTCACCTCTGAGAGCGATTAGTTCAGCCTCATTGGATTGCCTGCCACCACTCACAGCTCTTTTGATGCCACACAAGGGCCCTTTATGCACGGGGCTCCAGCTGGACGTGCCGCGAGTGTGCTCTGATTGGATGATGCTCGGCACAAGAAATGACGTCTTGGGGAAAATATAAAAGTTCGCTCTTTACTGGACAAGTCGTTTTAATAACGGTGGTCAGATTTACAAGTGTACATGCTCTAAGACAACACCTGTCTACTTTTTTTCTTAGTGATTTTTCAAATGACTTGTAACATACATTTTCAAAATATGGGTGAAATAATATTCTGTTATATTTGTGTCCAGTTGCTTAGACTAAGTATGATACAAAAATAGCAACCATGTAATCAATCAACCAATCAAACTCTGACCGGTAATAATTAAAAAGTTTTTAATATAAATTATTAGTCGTCTTTGTTGTGTAAAGTATTTTGAAAGATGGAGCAGAATAAAGATTTGAAATGACAGCTCAATTACATTGTTTCTTGAATAGTCTTAAATATCATTCAATAGTTCATTTATGTTCTTTTTGGCTTAGTCCCTTTATTAATTAGGGGTCTTCACAGCGGAATGAACCGCCAACTTATCCAGCATATGTTTTACGCAAGGGATGCCCTTCCAGCTGCGACCCATCAACACCAATACACTCTCTTTCACATACAAACACTATGGACAATTAGCCTACCCAATTCACCTGTGCCGCATAGGTTGTTGCTAGAGCGGATACGTTTGTGGCCGGAAGTTAACGCGAATTATTTCTATTATTTATTAAATTTCTCATTTGTTGTATTTTATTAACGTCAGCCCCCACCCCAACCCTAAACCCAACCGTCACAGTAATGTAAAAACTGTAGTTGTACCGAGTATTAGTTATGTTATCTATTAAATTACCCAATAAAATGTATTTTTAACGCCTACCCCCACCCCAACCCTAAACCCAACCCTCACAGTACTGTAAAAATATAAATTATTGTTATACAGTGTCATAAAAAAATGCTGCTTTATTAATGTGCATATCGCACTTCCGGCCGGCCGCATATCCGATCTAGACTTTACCTGCCGCATATCTTTGGACTGTGGAGGAACCGGAGCCAACACAGGGAGAACATGCAAACTCCACACAGAAATGCTAACTGACTCAGCCGGGGCTCGAACCAGCGACCTTCTTGCTGTGAGGCGATCGTGCTACCCACTGCACCACAGTGCCGCCTGTCATGAAATAATTCTTGTACTAAATGTTTCCCCCCTTACAAACATAACTAATTGACGTTTTACCTGATAAAACAACTATTAAAAAAGGATAAACAATAAAAATAAATCATCTTTGCTCCAACAGAGCTCCGTACACCACTGCATTATTGCTTTGTGTTATATTCTGCACAGTCCTAATCTGTTTTATACCATATTTTTAAACATGCATATATGCAAACAGGTAGATACAGCTAAACACAGTCACACAAATATGTTCATTCATATATTGTACATAAAATTAATCACAGTTAGCTCTTTTTTTTTAATCTGAAGGGGGAAAAAGGGAGTAAACCAAGTCAAATTGTGTGAGTTTGTAGCTTTTAGCTCTATGTATGTAAGCACTGGCACTGGCTGCTAGATGGAAGTTTTAGTTTTTGCTGCAAACTTTACTAGAGAGCTGAATTTTCTCCAATGCAATTTCTAAAATCCAATAATAAAAGTAGGTTGGCTTCAACAAAATATGTTTAAAGGGCCATGAACCCCCCTCGTTTCAGCAGGGTGTTTTCTAAGGGTGTCACGATCCTCCAAATCCTCGATTCGATTACATTTTCGATTCTAAAGGCACGATTCGATTCGATTTTCGATTATGAATAATTAATTAATGACCAATTAATTATTTGTAGCCTACCGTTTAAACTACCTGACCTGCATGGTCTTTGTTTAACCGATAAACAAATCATACAGTAAATGAAAAAAGGCAAGATACACACATAATTACCACCTGTCAATCACTTTTTCTTCGGGACTCGTGAATAGGCAGTGATCTGTGTCGTTATAATGGCGTCCGTAAAAAAGACGCACAACCAACAGGAACCAGCCAACAGTATCTGAGGTGTGCGCTAAAATGACAAAGTACAAGTGAGTGAAAGATTGAAGCAGTCCTCTGACTGCCTGGACCTGCTGTCTCAAGCTGTATGTGCGTCTGTGTCTGTGTGGTCACGTGATGTGCATTTTCAGAGGTAGAGAGGAAGGAGGGCAGCTCAGAAATGCCACACGCCGCTGTGGATGTCAAATCGCTGTCGTTCTAAAATGCCATTTAAAAACAAAAACAGTGTAAACAGGGCCTGAGTGTGTACTTTTCGCGAGCGGATTTCCAACGGGGGCGGGCGGAGGATCGCGATGCCGGTGTTGTCTATCGGACGAACCGTACGTAATACGCATATAGCAGAGCTTGCAAAACTGTGGTTTTTTTGTCGACAACAAGAAGGTTGTCAACATAACTCACTGGAAATCCAAAATGCTTAAACACCGGCGACTTCATTGAAAGAGGAGAGGGTTTAAGTTCTCTCGACCGGTCTCCTGCTTCTGCAGTTTAACAAGCGCTTCAACAAGCCTGTTTTTTTCCCGCTTGGCAAGCCAAGCTGACATGGGGGCGTGGCAGCATCGACGATTCTATTTTTTGATTCGATAATCGAAATTGAGCATAAATTTCGATCGATTTCGATAAAAAAATCGAAATCGTGACACCCCTAAATATATATATATATATATATATATATATATATATATATATATATATATATATATATATATATGTATATATGTAGATAGATAGATAGATAGATAGATAGATGGATAGATATCGAACAAGGAAACAAGTGATTCTATAACAAAGAACTGCGAATATGCAGATATTCTAACAATCTATTGATAAACCCACCTTGTGCTGACGGTCTGCACAGCTGGGGTTTGCTGACTAACTGAAACACGACTGTAGGGGCGGGATTCTGCCGCCGTTTTTAATATTAAATTTAAAGGGGATTGAGGCGATCATTTAGTAGTGTACAGTTCATTGGGCAATCGCAAAAGTTTTAGGGTGGCTGAATCTAAATATAGGAGGGCTAAAGCGATGCCCATGCTGTTTTATAATTTTACTTGAAAATTTACAGCGAGACCTCATTCAGCTGATTTGTTGTTCAAAAATCTCAAGCTCAACACACAAAATTTAGGGAAGTCTAATCACCAAAACAAGTGAGTATACCGAGCGGACGATCCTCAGAAGTCGTAATACCCAAACAGCTCGTGGAAAAAAGTAGACATACGGAGTATACGTGCGTATAGCAAGGACTACATCACTGCATCAGACTAGATGCTCGAATACTAATATCTGTATAGACATCATTTAATTATCCCAAATATCTTTTCAGAAATTGATGTTCAAGTTTTAAAGTTGGCTTTTATGGCCTTAAACAGGCACTGTAAAAATGATATGACAAAAAGACATGACTAATGTTTTTTATTAACTTATTTTAAGAAATGAATCAGGTAATCCAACTAGATTTAAGTCATGCAAAGTTTATATTTTTATTTTTGTCAGTTTGATTGATACAAGTTAAATGACTAAAAATTTTCATCTGATTGATTCAACTAAAAAATAAGTCACCCAGATTGTTTGACAGCGTATAAAGCATTTAATCATTGATCTTTTAATAATTTTGTCACAAACCTGTTGTTTTCTGTTTTATCAGTTTATCCAACCATTTCTACTGTCCATTTTAATGACAAATCTGACACAGACGCTGTCCAAGAACACCAACATCCACTGCAGACGCCAGTAACCCAAATTCATATCAGCTGCTTAACACGGGCAGGAAATATAAACGTGACACACCCAGATATGGATTTAGGTTCAGTGTTTTTGTCAACACAGATAGACTGAGCTCCATGTCAGACTACATGCTACTAAATTCAGGTCTAGTTTACTGTCCGTATACATTATTTTGGGACTTTATTTATTATTAATACCATGTGTATTTTCCCCTGTGTTTGCCACTGATGTGGGTCAGGTGCAGTAGAGAGTGCCATGCAGGAAGGAGAGGAGAGGAAGTGAGGCGATGGGCTGCACCTCAGCCAAGCAGTTGTCATCTGTACCCAGTGATGAAGAGGGCCGGGGTAAGGCCTACAGCAACGGAGATGCCTTCTCCGGTCAGTGCTCCAAAAACTATGTGTACAAGTGTCTTCATGTTTGGATTAGCCGTATGATATTAATGGAGAAAATCAAGTACTTAAATTCACTAGGGCCGGGTGATTTAATCGAGGCACTTTTTTCCATGCGCATTTTGCCAGTAAACCCGGTGTTGGAAAAATCTGATATTGTGATATTTTATATTTTGCAACAAATATTGCAGTAGTTTCACAAGATGGTTTGAATAGCTCCATGGTTTCCGCTACATTCATTCTTGCCAAAATTCATCCCGCCACGGCTACATTACAGCTTCTCATTCAAAACATTTTATTTTTTTAATAGCGGGTAAACATCGCACCAAATTGTATTAAAGGGTATTAAACCCTTTGTATTAAATTTGTTTTTTTTTTATTGACAAGTTGTTTGTCAGTCTTGATGATGTTTTTAAAAAAAAATAGTGGAACCTTTTTTCAAACACATTAAAACTGTTTAACTTTACAGATACTATTTTTTCATTTCATATAACTTTAAATTTTATAAGTAACTCTTGAAAAAATATGAAATGGTAAGTAATTATTGCATTAGAAATAAATATACAGATACTGCGTGCCAGAAATCAAATGAAATTACCATGCGAGTCTAAATGAACCCTACTAGAAACGGTGGTTTAATTGTGACGCTCTTGTAAGTCTCTCAGTGGGAATACAGCAGATTACAGAGCTGCTTTTACAGTCCTATTAGTCGAAGTAGTGATTTAGCAAGTGCTTTTATCTAAAGTGAATTACAGTACAGCCATAACACAGACAATCTCCCAGGAATAACCTGGATTTAACTGCCATTAGAAACAGTCATAACAGATTGTCCTGCCTTTTTGTGTGGCCTAAAAAAGCTACCTTGAAATGAAATAAAAATCGATTATTGGTAAATGTTCACGGTTTTATTATCTTCAAATTCTAAAGGGACCCTTAGAAAATATTACTCAGTCGAAGTATAAAGTCCAGGGTTTATACAGTCATGGAAAACTTGGAAAAGTCATGGAATCTTGACATGGCCTTTCCAGGCTTGAAAAAGTTTTGAAAAAACTGAAAAAAGTCATGGAAATTACATTTACATTTAGCAGACATTTTTGTCCAAAACGAAAACTTGTGCTTGCAAAATTCTGTTGAATGGCACTATGAAAAGGGGCGGGGTTAAAAAATATGATTAGATATTATTAGAAGTGAGCAATTGCTCCATATTTTAAATGTCTTATTTTAAATTATGTTCTATTGGTCTCGCACAATCACGTGATGCGATTTCACAGGTAAGAATTCACCAAGCTTGAAGTTTCGAATGCAGTGAAATGCGAAACTTGACGCACGTTTTTGCATTTCTGGCAGTGTTGGGCAAGCTACATAAAAAATGTAGTGAGCTAAGCTATTAGCTATTCTACTTAAAATGAAGCTTAACAACACTAAAAGCTACTCCCTGGGAAATGTAGCAAGCTAAGCTAAAAGCTACATGGCAAAAGTAGATTAGCTACATCTAAGCTATTTTTACAATTTTCATTTTTAAATCGAAGCAACTTAAATCCAAGTCAATCATCTTAGAGATCATAAAAACTGTCAATGAAATATGTGGCATAACAGTTCAGTTATTTACTGTAAATAATATGATGTACTAAACAGGAACGCATTATAGTATATAACAGCTAAAACAAAGAATTCATTAAAATCAGGTGTCACATTTAAGATACTATAGTAATTTATAGTACAGAGAAATATTTTGGAATAAGCCTTATAGTGTGTGTGTGTGTGTGTGTGTGTGTGTGTGTATGTGTGTGTATAAATATATATATATATATATATATATATATATATATATATATATATATATATATATATATATATATATTTATATTAGGGCTGTCAAAATTAGCGCATTAACGCACGTGATTAATTTTAAATATTTAACCCATAAAAAAAAAATAACGCAAATAACGCAGTTGCAGTTTTTACCCCGGCCCTGCGTGTGTTTGACGTGCGGGTCCGCTGAATTGCACGTGCGTGTGTGTGTTTGTGTGTAGTCCACTTAGAATCCAACGTGGAAATCAGTTTTGTTTATTATTGGCATTGATTGTTTTGAAATCAAAGCATATAAAGTTTATCCTATCCTAATTTCATTTGCTTATGTAATAAAAGTATTTACCCAATGTTTATTTTGCAAGAAAGTTGAATTACTCTATTACTCAAATACTCTAATAATCACACAGATGAATAGTCAAGTGAAAGACATGTGAAACCACATCCACGGGCTGAACCTCACTTCGATCTGTTTGCAAAATCAGTGAATCATTTACTGGAGACTCACTCTGAATCGATCATTTGAATCAGTGAATCATTTAATGGAGAGTCACTCTGAATCGATCATTTGAATCAGTGAATCATCTAATGGAGAGTCACTCTGAATTGATCATTTGAATCAGTGAATAATTTACTGTAGACTCACTCTGAACGGATCATATGAATCGCTGAATCACTCCAAAGTCACATTACTCTAGTAAAATAGATGAAGAGTCCTGTTTTCGTTTGACTAAATGTGCTTTACTCGTTCTGTGTTGTAGATGAGTACAAGCTGAAAGGAGTTGAGAAGGTGAAGTACATGCATGGAGAAGAGGAGCACACGAATACCAGAAACCAAGAGAACTTGGTAAAAACAAAAACATGTTATTATAATAACCCAAAAAACTATAGGACATAACTATTTAACCTTTTTTCTGCGCATGTTCTACAGGAAAAGAGCACACTTTTGCACAAGGGCCGGCATAAAGATGCCACCGGAAATGGAAATAAGATAAGGTGAGTGTGTGTTTGCTATCTTCTCTCGAGTTCTTCGAAATCAGCATAGGGAGAAATAACCAGCGAGATCTTGACTCTTCCCCAGTATCCACTCTTCAGAAAGCCAGCAGGAGTTCTTCAGGATGCTGGATGAGAAGATTGAAAAGGTGCGTGAAGCAGCTTCACTATATTATCACTTATAAGGGTTAGTTCACACAAAAATGACAGTTCTTCTAATAAAAACTGGCCTTCGTGTAATTCCAATTTGAAATGTAGTCCCTGATCCTCCTTGGACAACAATGGTCAGAAGACATTCAAAGTTCAGAAAAGGAACCAAAAACATTCCATGTAACTAAATATTCGAAAATCCAAGAACACTTTTCATTCATTCATTTTCTTGTCGGCTTACTCCTTTTATTAATCCGGGGTCGCCACAGCCGAATGAACCACCAACTTAGCCAGCAAGTTTTTACGCAGCAGATGCCCTTCCAGCCGCAACCCATCTCTGGGAAACAAGAACACTTTTATGAGCCAAAAAAAAAACTCTGGTAAAATGACATTGTTCGCCATTGTCCAACATGTCAGGTCAGGGAGTGTGTGTTTACTACATGCAGTACAATGGATGTGTGTCACTCTGTAGTAAACTCACACCCTGACCTGATGTGGGAAGATCTACTTAAAGTCATATTTCTTGGTAATTGGTCTTGGAATTTCGTATAATCACAGTTGAAGAACCAAAGTCACATGGAATGTTTTGTGAATGTTTTTGTTTCCTTTTCTGGAGCATGCTTTGAGCATTTCAGAACTCTTGCTGTCTATGGTGAATGAGGGAGCTCTCGTATTTAATTTTTAATGTCTTAATTTGTGTTCTTTAGATGAAGGTCTCAGGGCATTGGAATTACACGGAGTGTGACATTTTTTAGGGGAACTAACGCTTAAAGCACTTGCATCGAAACTAAAGTTATTTTAGATAAATTGTTTGGTATCACAACTGAAGTGTACACAATTTTCCGGGACACAATTTTCCACATTTTTTTACAGCCTTATTCCTAAATGAATTAAGTTCATTTATTTCCTCAGAATTCTACACACGATACCCCATAATGACAATGTGGGAAAATATTTTTTTTAAATAGTTGCAAATTTATTAAAAATAAAAAACCTGAAAAATCACACGTACATAAGTATTCACAGCCTTTGCTGTGAAGCTCTAAATTGAGCTCAGGTACATTCTGTTTCCACTGATCATTCTTGAGATGTTTTAGCAGCTTAATTGGAGTTCACCTGTGGTCAATTCATTTGATTTGACATGATTTGAAAAGGCTTACACCTGTCTATATAAGGTCTCAGGGTTGACAGTGCATGTCAAATCACAAACCAAGCATGAGGACAAAGGAATTGTCTGTATACCTCCCAGACAAGATTGTCTCGCGGCACAAGGCTGGGGAAGGGTACAGAAACATTTCTGCTGCTCTGAAAGTTCCACTGAGCACAGTGGCCTCCATCATCTGTAAATAGAAAATGCTTGGAACCACCAGGACTCTTCCTAGAGCTGGCCGGCGATCTAAGCTGAGTGATCGGGGGAGAAGGGCCTCAGTCAGGGAGGACAACCATCTGTGCAGCAATCCACCAATCAGGCCTGTATGGTAAAGTGGCCTGACAGAAGCCACTCCCCACCTAGAATTTGCCAAAAGGCATCTGAAGGACTCTCAGACCATAAGACACAAAACTAGTCTGATTAGACTAAAATTGAACTCTTTGGAGTGAATCCCGGGCGTTATGTTTGAAGTAAACCAGGCACCTCTCATCACCAGGCTAATATCATCCCTACAGTAAAGCATGGTGGTGGCAGCATTATTCTGTGGGGATTTTTTTCAGCTGCAGGAACTGGAAGACTAGTCAGGATAGAAGGAAAGATGAATGCAGCAATGTACAGAGACATCCTGAATGAAAACCTGCTTCAGAGTGCTCTTGACCTCAGACTAGGGCGACGGTTCATCTTTCAGCAGGACAAGGACCCAAAGCACAACGCCAAAATATCAATGGAGTGGCTTTACAACAACTCAATGAATGTCCTTGAGTGGCCCAGCCAGAGCCCAGATCTAAATCCTATTGATCATCTCTGGAGAGATCTGAAAATGGCTGTACACCGTCGCTTCCCATCCAACCTGATAGAGCTTGAAAGGTACTGCAAAGAGGAATGGGCAAAAATTCCCTCAGACAATTGTGACAAGCTTGTGACATCATATTCAAAAAGACTTGAGGCTGTAATTGCTGCCAAAGGTGCATCAACAAAGTATTGAGGAAAGGCTATGAATACTGATGTACATTAGGGGTGTCACGATTTCGATTTTTAATCGAAATCGATCGAAATTTATGCTTAACTTCGATTATCGAATCAAAAAATAGAATCGTCGATGCTGCCACGCCCCCATGTCACGTTAGCTTGGCTTGCCAAGCGGGAAAAAAACAGGCTTGTTGAAGCGCTTGTTAAACTGCAGAAGCAGGAGACCCGTCGACAGAACTTAAACCCTCTCCTCTTTCAATGAAGTCGCCGGTGTGGAAGTATTTTGGATTTCCAGTTAGTTATGTTGACAACGTTCGTGTTGTCGACAAAAAAAAAAACACAGTTTGCAAGCTCTGCTATGTACGCATTACGGTTGGGATGATAGACGATGGGCGCATCGCGATCCTCCGCCCCGCACTCCTCACTATCGCTGAAAACGCACATCACGTGACCACACACACTCATTCACACACAGACACAGACGCACACACATTGTCATGCGCTCGAGACAGCAGGTCAAGGCAGTCAGCGGGTCAGTAGACTGCTTCCATCTTTTACTTTTACACAAGTACTTAGTCATTTTAGCGAACACCTCAGATACTGTTGCCTGGTTCCTGTTGGTTGTGCACCTTTTTTACCGACGCCATTATAACGACACAGATCACTGCCTATTCACGAGTCCCGCAGAAAAAAGTGATTGACAGGTGGTAATTATGTGTGTATCTTGCCTTTATTCATTTACTGTATGATTTGTTTATGGGTAAAACAAAGACCAAGCAAGTCAGGTAGTTTAAATAGTAGGCTACTAATAATTAATTCGTCATTAATTAATTAACTATTCATAATCGAATCGTGACTTTAGAATCGAAAATGTAATCGAATCGAGGATTTGGAGGATCGTGACACCCTTAATGTACATGTGATTTTTTTTTTAAGGTTTTTCATTTCTAATAAATTTCAACTATTTCAAAAATCCACATTGTCATTATGGAGTATTGTGTGTAGAATTTTGAGGAAATAAATTAATCCATTTTGGAATAAGGCTGTAACATAAAAAATGTGGAAAAAGTGAAGCGCTATAAATACTTTCCAGATGCACTGTACGTTGTGTTGGGTCTAAGCTTTTGGGTCAGACGTGAAGTGTGGTTTAGCTTGCTTGGCAGACTGTTATATGGACTTAAAACATATAATGTGGAAGCGAACACCCCCCAATAATATCCAGCTGCAGACCCGCAGAACCACACACGTTTGAGGCACACACAATCTAGGCAAACCATACATGGTTATGACGGATGTTAAAGTTATAACGTCTTTTTGGACATCGTCATCGATATATTTTGATATATTTGATTAATAAATATTGTACACAATAAACAATAGTGTTTACTTTACTTTATTTCACACATATTGCGATTGAGACGGCCGAATGGGGAGCATTGTTTCCGATCGCCATTCAATATAATAGAGTGAACAGTTTTTAATCAGTCATTATAGCTGATCAATCTTTATTACCTGACAATAATTTGGCAGATACACGTTTGCTAGCCTTGCTGAATGATCTCATTTGGACAGGTTTAATTTATATAATGGATTAATTTATGATGAAGGAAATAATAGCAAGTTAAGATAGGCAATAATACATTATATGTACTAAAAATATTTTTACATGTAACAAATGTATAACACTATATTAATATTTTACTCAAGCGGTGTTTATTAGCTTAATTTTCTAATAACCTTTTAATTAATGATTTCCCACATTTAATACTCTTAATAAAACTATTAATATAATATTAACTATTAATAAAAAAAATCATAAGTGTATACACACACACACACACATACATACATATATATATATAACAGCTTTAACAGTGACAGTTTAGTAAAAGATAGTAGTTTATATATAAACTTATAATCAGTTAAGATAATCAGTTTATAACTATATTGTTTAAATGGTTAACTATAGTAGGCTAATTTATTTTAAAGTGACATTATTGTTTGCTTTTTTATATTTTACAACAACGTGATTTTAACGAAGTATGATAATATTAAGAGCTTGAATTAGTTTATTACACTTAATCCAACAATTAGACGGTCTATTATGTTTTCTTTGTGTATATGGACACATGAATAAAGTCATAAGTGTCTTTAACCAATTATTTGTATTGACATAAATTAAGTTCAGAAACTGCAGAGACTTTAAAATGATCGTTACGATATAATAATAAAATTGACTGAAATGGGAAACCATATTTGTGAAATTCAATAGGTGGCGATAATGCTAAAGAGTTAGTTACCATTTATGGTTTGCCTAGATTGTGTGTCCTAGATTGTGTGTGCCTCAAACGTGTGTGGTTCTGCGGGCCTGCAGCTGGATATATCTCAACACCTTAGCACTGTGGTGTCAAGTTTTTTTTTTACATATTTAATATTTTGGAACTAACCTGTCTACTTGCTACATTCAGAGGTACCTGATTATAACTGTTCATTTTACAGGGACGGGACTACTGCTCGGAGGACGAGGATATGACATAGCATGCTGGGAATTTTGACTCCGACCAACAGCGAGTCAATCCGGTCCCATAATTCCTTTCAGCTCATTTCCATGCCTCCTTACCCAGCGAGTGCTAATCTTCAAGTGACTCTCTGCCCTGTCATTCGCTCTGTTTACAGTCCACACAACCTCCCGAATATCTTCCAGGTCAGTATTGGAGACTCTTGAGGACTAGCGTTTAATTGGTGAGAGGGCACGGAAAGGGACTGCGATTTGGCCCAAGTGTTAAATAGGAAAGCCATTTTCAGACTGTTCCTCAATCCCTTGCCTTACACTACCCATAAGCCTTCTCCTACTCATAGACTACATTTAGTGGAGAGAGCCACGCTGAGAATCCTAGACTTCGCCCTTCCTTTGACATGGTGAACCAGCAGTGGAGATGTCGTTTCCTATTAAGAGACTTCCGATTCTGTTCTTGCTTCCGACACACAAGCAGTGAAAGCATTTGGACAGAAGCGCCAGGCCATTTCTAGCATTCCAATTGTTTTTGGTTTTTAACTATGTAAGTGTTTTTCACCCACAGTGTATTATATATCTATGTCTTTTTGACCTTCTTGGTTGAGTTCTGTTACAACGCTCAGGACAGCAGTGCTGTATGTATCCTCGTTAGATTTTTTGGATGAGTACAGTTTCTTCAGGGCCGGTCTTGAGGACGTGTTGGGCAGTGGAGATAGAGATCACAACATCTAGCCATATTTAGACGCCACTTCCAGTATCTTAAGGTCATGTAGTTCTCAGATACTCCTTTGTGTTCTATATAACAGGTGGATATCATACGTTCACTTGACATTTATGTTCACTTTTAAGTTGATAAGCAGTACAAGTTTCAAAACCAGCCTTCGGAAAGTTTTACATAGACAAGTTCTATTACCAGGAAGTGCTTCTTCCTTTTACAGTATGACAGTTACTTGCCATAGCCTTAAGCACAGTGCTTTTTGTTTTAATGTTTTTATTTTAAAAATGAGACAACAGCAAGTCATTAATTTCTGTATTTTTCACGCTGAGGTGAATAATATCCCACGCGTACGCGCAAGTTGTCTATGTACACAGTTGGGCCAAACGATATTGCCAAAAATTGTGTGATGCCGAGTGAAAGAATAAATAAATATACATCGACCAACTAAACGTGGGCTGGTGTGTTCACGTCTTTTCCAAGCATGGCATTGTAAATGGTCACTTTACACAAAAATTTACCAAAAAATTCACTATTTAGCCCTTGTGTAATTTCAAAACTATTTGAATGACTTTGAGGAACACAAATAAATTAATTTGCATGTGTTTTACTCTAAAGAAATTGGTTGAAAGAACTTGCATTCATGTCTTCTCAGTCTACCCATGAATCATGTCAAACCGAAACTAAAAACATGAAGCATTTTAATAAAACCTGAGAGTTGAGTCAATTTCAAACATTAGAATGTCCCGCTTCATTTTATTCTCCTTTAAAAAAAAACACAACTTCCAGAACACGCTTATTCAGGCACATGTACAAATGAAGAGTCTTGTATTTTCATACTTTGCTGCTATCCTTTAAACCACTAGGTTTTACCAAGTTATCAGCAAGATGTTCATTTAAAATGTAATAAACATTCAGTAATATCACCCATTTCTTTAATATATTTTAATAAGTATAGTCAATCCATTTTGTTTTCTATGTAGTATTATGCCCCATTCACAGGGGTGTCAGCGTCAACGCTTATCATTCACTTTGAATGGGTGACGTCAGGCGTTGCTGAACTGCATTATGGATCCATCAGCGCCACTTCAGAGACGTTGCTCGCTGCAGAAGTTGGGACTAGCTTAACTTTTCCAAGCGCCGATGAAAGCGTCAGCCAATCAGATCGCTGTATGCAAATACATCAGGTAGACAGTGGCCTATTGCTGACTGAATTTCATTGGCTGACGCTTCCATGACGATCACTTCAGCCCCAATTTCAGACACGGCTTCAGTCAAGCGTTTACGCTGAAGCCCCGTGTGAATGGGTCGTCATGCTGATAAAAGTTATTTCAACCATATTTTGACTCTTTGATGCATGTTATTTGAAACATACATGCATTTTATATGGCTTCAATATGCATAAAATCACTTCAAAATGTATTTAGATGTGGACACCAATATGAGATCTGGGACTTTGGGTTATCACATATGCCCAACAATGTTCTTGTATGACACAGTCATTCTGAGAGTTCCCCTGAGGAAACCCTGTGTTTGCGTGGTTTTCCTCCGGGTGCTCCCATTTCTCAAGTCCAAAGACATGCTCTATAGGTGAACTGGGCAAGCTAAATTGTCCGTTGTGTATGTCCTGATCCTCCAGGTTAGTGGTCGAGCGTTGGGCTAACGACCCACCTCGTAAAAATTAGATATTAAGAAACACCAACATTGTGCGACTAAATATAAACTTTGATATAAACTGCTCTGGGATTAAGGAGGTAATTATGTAAGTCAAGTTATCAAAAACAATAACTAAGTTGAGAAACATTCAGATCAATGTTTTCTCAGAATGGTTTTTGTCCAATCAAATACCTGTCTAGAATCTCTAAAGCCCTCTAAACTCTTAAGGGCCCTATCCTAAACCTGGCGCAGCATGGCACCAGGCATGATGTAAGTGTTTTTTGCTAAATTCAGCCTAGCACTAATGTCAATTTCACATCCTGTTTCATGCTGTTAAGTTACAAGTTTGTTGCTATTTTGAGGCAACTGAAATGGAGCCTGCCATTATTCAGATTGCCATTAGAATCTGAACCTTTTTGGCTAAAATCAATTCATTAACACTTGTCCTCGTTCAGTTGAAGAAAGTTATTCGCTAACCAACCCTTCACATCAGCCAAACAATTTACCAAAGCCTGAAGGGAGGATTGATCCCCAGACTTGATGGGAAAGTAGATTTGAGAGCCATCAGCATAGAGATGGTAACTTATGCTATGCTTTTTGAAAATTTTTCCCAACGAAAGTAAATGGAAAACCAATCCGAGCCCTGCGGAACCCCAGATATTATTTCAATGACACAAGAACAAGAGCTGCCCAAACTGAATGACATATGTCTATCCTTAAGATATGAAGTGAACCAGTCCAGGGCTAGACCCTGGATACCAGCAGGTTCTTTAGTTCAGACTGCATCATTTTAGCCCCGATTTTGACTTGCCAACAGGTTTTGAGAAATCGCCGACAAATGCCTGAAATCACAGGCAAATTAGTGCTCGTGCTTGTGAGTGACAATCACACAGTATGAACTACCAAGGACGTGACCTGAGAGAATCGCCGATGCCCGTGAGATAATTGGCATGCTAAATATCTGGAGCTGTCAGCGATTCAAATGTAATGAGTTTTGACTGAGAATAACATCAGCGATCGCCTACAGTCAATGATAGAGCAGCATTCACTTGCATGTGTGTACCTGCAGGCCAGTGGAAGAAGTTAAAAGCCCTCATTTTCGGTTTATTTGGACCCAAGAAATGGAGGAAAAACTATCGGAGGTTTGACAGGAGCACCCTTGTCTGTTTGATGTTTCACACAGAAAGTTAAAGAAGAAAGTTGAGAAGAAATTGCTGATTTCCTTCAAACCCAGGTGAGCAATCATGTAATTTTCTACCCTAATTAAAGGCTTCTTTCTCGTTATGTAGTTAATAACAAAAGATACTACGTGTTTTTGGTTGTAAGATGTAGTTTGAACGAAGTCGGTGATTCTTCCTATTGTAAAGTCATGCAATGTGAAAGCCCCTGTCGCCGATCCATCTTGCAGTGTAAACAAAGCAGCGACGAAACACTAGCCCAGATAGTCATGCAATGTGAAAACATCCGTGACACAACTAGTTTGAAAATCATGCTGTGAGAACTCGGCATAAGTCGATCAATGAGAATGTCATGATCGACTGTATCAAAAGCAGCAGTGAGATCCAATAATAGAAAAACAGCAGGTCTACCTGAATCAACCGCCAACAAGACATTATTTGAAACCCTCAATAGAGTTGACTCTGTGCTATGACCACCAGCTCTAAAACCTGATTGAAATATATCAAAAATATTACTATTAACCAGAAATCATTCAGCTGTACAGACACAATCTTCATTTCCAATAACTTAATCCCTTCAAAGCTGTCACTTCATGGAATAACCCTTCAAGGGGATTAGGGCAGGGGTCATCAAACTTGTTCCTGGAGGGAACCGTTGTCTGCAGATTTGAGCTCCAACCTTAATCAAACACTCCTGAACAAGCTAATCAAGGTCTTACTAGGTATACTTGAAACACCCAGGCAGGTGTGTTGAGGCAAGTTAGAGCTAAACCCTGCAGGACACCAAATCTCCAGGACCGAGATTGATCACCTCTGGATTAGGGCATAGGCATGACCCCTCTCTAAATGAAACATGGTGCATAGTGTTGTTCACATAATTACTATTTTGATATGGTGAATAGCACAAGTGAATTTAAGAACTAATTTTGAGAGGAGCATGGGATAGGACTGACTACAGTTGATCCCTATCACTAGTGACTAACTAGCCAATCAGATCATTACAAATTTAATATAAATATCCAGCCTGTACTTCCTTTCTCATCTTCAGTTTGGACCCCCACTCCCCAATCCATCCCTTCTCCTCAATTCTAAAGCCTGATTTATACTTCTGCGTCAGGTGACCGGCGTAACCCATGGCGCATGCAACGCGCGTGGCTGTGCATTTATACTTCTGCGCGCTGTCTCTGTTGGTCTGCATTAACACTTCCGAAACGCTAGTTGGCAGTGAGGTGTAAATGTTCCTCTGTGTCGAGTTTCTTTGCTGCTTTTTTGCTTTTCCTGAACGCTTCCGGGATGTACAAGTGGCTCAAACTCGCTCATTTTGAGGCAGGAACCGGCGGACGTGCAACAACTTTAACTATGAGGTAAACACAAAACAAAACTTTCCATCCGGAGCTCCTTCACGGGACTCCACACTTGTAAACAATCGCTTTATCAGGCTCGCGCCATTTGCGCGGCTCTCTGTCCCGCCCAGACTCGTTGGCGCTACCAAGCCGACCAATCACAGAGCTTGCGCTTACATTTTTTGAGAGGTGCACGTCAGTGACGCCAACGGCAACGGTGAAGGGCTTTGCGTCAGCGTCGTAGCATACGCCAGTGTTTGACGCAGAAGTATAAATCAGCCTTAAGTTCGGGTGACATGGTGGCTCAGTGGCTAGCACTGTTGCCCCACAGCAAGGGGGTCGTTGGTTCAAACACTAGCTGAGCCAGTCGACACGCTCTGTGTAGTTTGCATGTTCTCCCCTTGTTCGCTTCGGTTTTCTCCAGGTACTCCACGTTTCCTCCCACATTAAAAAAACATGCAACAAAAGTTAAAGTCACAAGCACCTACTACGTACAAAGTCGCGCAGTTAACGGTCTACTCTTGGGAAGTTATCAAGAACTACCTGATCTCGTATCCCTCCTAATGCTTATTGACCAGGCAGGAGCCTTAAACTCATCTATCTCCGAGCTCGGGGTTCTCTCCCGGGACAGCATGCCAAACCTGCTAAAATAATCAAGCATTATCAAGCATTAAATAATTCAAACAGCGGTTTTATGCTTTCCACGGAATGAATGAAATCTGGTTTCCTGGGGATGTCAGGCAAACCTTTGCAGCAGGACATGTGCTGCATCCTAAATAGTACTGGAAAATAGAATTATATAATATGTTGAAATGAGTATGCCCAAGGTTCCCGTATGCTCTACTATTTCCGGTAAAAAAAAAACTTACGAGAACTGTCCGTACTCTAACCATGCACGTGAATTTAATTTGAACAAACGCAAGTGAAATAAACTACAACGCCCAAGAGTAACCGTCAAGCAGAGAGGCTTCGGTAAAGTTGTTTGAATTACTATTAATTAATATCCAGCCAACTGGGAAATATTTTAAATCACGTTTTCCATGTTATATTTCATCTACAAAAACAATGAATCTTCCATCAATATGAGTTTGGACATTACCGTCTGAATGCATAATTATCCAAAGAGTTGAGGAGATTTCTCTGCATGAAAGACTCACTAATGGCAGATTATCCTACTGCTATGTCTCCAATAAAGTAGGTAATTAAATATGAAGGAAATGTGGATGATGTATCAAGATGTAATGAGGTAGTATGTCTCAAAGCTTGCATACTCTTCTATTGGACTCAAAAGTATATACTTATCATTCACAAACAAGTACATCATTTTAGGGAGTAGTATTAGTATGAGAATTGGGACACAACCATAGAGTTTGTTTCAGTGTAAATGACAGCAGGGTCATATGGGAATCAGTGCAGAACACAAAACATATCACACACAATGGAATTCTACACAGTAAGCTGTATTATAAAGAGAGATAAAGAAGAAAAAGAAAATTATTTGACTTGCAAGTTACCATAGATATATACACTAGATTATGCATAGGGACCCTGAGCATGTGTCAATAGCGCCGCCACATTGGTACAGTGCTCCCAGGACAAACGTCATTCAACCGCACTAGTCAAGACAGTGTTATTACATGCAGATGCGGGGCTTTAGCGCTGTATACGGGTGAAATAATGAGCAAACAAAGAAAACAAAGCACAAAGGCAGAACATTTCATAGGTAAGAGTTCGTTTTTTTTACGTTGTTGTATGTTATGAACTTTTGTGCTAATCAGGTAACGTTGTTGATGATAATACAGGCACTTACTGCATTCACCATAAGGCAAAGTAGCTCCAACTCGCACTAAATACTCTGCTTTTGCTACTTGCGTTAAAAAAAAATCAGCAAACAATGCAAAAGAAAAATGACAGCGAGATGCTGCGCTGCCAGAAACTTGTATTAATGTCGGCTAGTGAAGGAGTCATTCGTAGCGATTCATTCACAAATGAATCGCTCCCTCCGTCAGTATGAAAAGTGAAAGCAGGAGAGGAGCTGTGTTTCAGGACACGGATCAGATCAAATTTAACAGGGAGGGTGGATAGTTCATTTCCATACACATAAACACAAGCTTTTTGTCAGGAATGTTGTGCGATCACTGATCCATCAATGTAGAAAAGTGATGTAAAATTATAACTTTCGTAATAAAAAAAAATAACTGCATACTGACCTCCAGGAAAACTCCCGATCATAGATATATGTGTATATGTGTATATCTCTGGCTTTGGATGGCCACAGTCCTCCACTGCAGCTTGGTCCCGCATTCATTTCAAAGGAGCGCTACCCTGTACCAAAATGGCGGCTCTACTGACGCATTCCTTCCAATAGACAACAACAGGTTAGGCGACATCTAATGTATATATCTATGACAAGTTACCAAATGCGGCTTGACAATGCTCTGCTGTGATGTAAACAAACACCTATTGGAGATTTTGTCTTATTTTAAAGTGGAAGAAGCTGCTGAATATGACCTGCCCTGTCTTCCTGTGTCAGTGGAAATTGTGTATCACATTCAAAACATAAGCTGTTTCAAATACTGAGGTAAAGAAAAGCAGCTAAGTGATGTTGTTTTCATGAGGTACCGTTTTCAAGCTTTTCTTATGTTTCTGTAATGTATTACATAAACTATTTACATTTTTGCGATTACATATGTGTACTGTGTATAATTGTTATGTATATGTAAACACACACTTAGACAAATGCAGAAATGTTTTCATTTCTTTCATTTAAACCCCACTGGCTTAAAACGTAAAATTATTCAAATATGTTTTTACATATGCCAGTTTAACGGCAACATCAATCATAAATCAGACCAGATTCTCACTTCAAATCACAATCCATCACGTCTGTAACCTCCGTTTGCGATGCTGTCGGCGACCTTGGTCTTGGATGTCCACGGGAGGGTCAGGAGTTAGAAAGCCGTCACATAATCTCTGGTACACCAGAGTGGAGTCAGAAGCCACCGCACACAAGAGCATAGGGGAACCTCTGTCTAATATACTGCGCAACCTGTAAGAAACAATCGTGTTTAGCAGTAACAGAAAATGATTAGCCCTCCTGTAAATTATCTTCTTTTTCAATTATTTCCAAAATGATGTTTAATAGAGCAAGGAAGCCGTGAAGCCAATACGGAAGTAACTAAAACTGCAATTCATCGACTCGCCTTTAGGAGCTGGCTCCAGGAAATCCAGATCTGTCTGCAACAGTAAATTGGCCAATTTCACAGCTGATAAAAACATGTTTACAGCCTGGTACAAAGAACGATTTTGGTTCATATAGCTAATATTACCCTTCATGAAAACTGTGAGGGGGTGAATATTTTATAACTCATCCGTTTCGTTTTTATTAAGTCTGCATAATTAAGGGTGTGGCCACTTGAGCGACAGCTCTCGATTTAATCAATAGCCTAGCATTGACCAACACAGACTATATTTGAAGTATTTGAAAGTTATTTGTGTTATCGTCCAGTAGAAAAACGTTATAATAACAATGTTTAGTGGCTCAATGTATTACAACAGTGTTTTTAAACTTGATAAATCCTCAACAGGCAAGCACATGCAGTCAGAACACAAACGAGTCGCAGGTAATGATGTATTAAGCGTTTCTCCCAAAGAAAAGCCTGTCTAAGCAAAATGCTAGCAGGCGTTTGTAGCTCCTCTGACGCTCCTCCTCTTTGCTCTTATTTGGTCAGCCCCGGTTGGTGTGAACACACACAAACAAAATGAAGACGGTTGGCCACGCCTACTTGTTGCTTCATTTGCGCTCTTAAGAAACCTATGGGTGACTTAATGGATACTACAGCCATATATTTTACAATCTATGCTGTAATATGACATCTAGTCAAATATTATGTACTGTCCTAATGGCAAAGATAAATCAGTTATTATATATATATATATATATATATATATATATATATATATATATATATATTCTAAACTATTGTTTAGAAATGTGTTGAAAAAAATCTCTCCGTTAAAAGAAATTAATTTAATAATTCAGGAGGGCTAATAATTCTGAATAATTCAACTGTACGTAACGTCAGTTGCGCATAACATGCGTTTGGCTGCCAGTGAGTGGAATTTCGTTGATTTGGATTTTTTGTTGTTGTTATAAATACACATTGATCTGTTTCATAATACAAGCATTAACACTTTGGCACCATATGGGATAGTTTGATTTTTGAAAGCTTCAAAATAAAAGCCACCATCCAATACCATTATACAGCATGCAGAATACAATTGAAAACCACTCCGACTAAAGCCTGGTTTATACTTCTGCGTCAAGTGATCGGCGTGACCCACGGAGCATGCAATGCGCGTAAAGGCTGATTTATACTTCTCCGTAAAATGCCGGCGTATGCTACGGCGCTGACGCATAGCCCTTCGCCGTGGCCATCGGCGTCACTGACGTGCGCCTCTAAAAAAATGTAACTACACGTCGCAACAACGCGTAGCGCAAGCTCTGTGATTGGTCGGCTTGGTAGCGCTGACGAGTCTGGGCGGGACCGAGAGCCACGCGAATGGCGCGAGCGATTGTTTACAAGTGTGGAGTCCCGTGAAGGAACTCCGGAAAGTTTTGTTCTGTGTTTACCTCATGGTTAAAGTTGTTGCACGTCCGCCGGTTCCTGCCTCAAAATGAGCAAGTTTGAGCCACTTGTACATCCTGGAAGCGTTCAGGAAAAGCAAAAAAAGTGAAGAAACTCGACACAGAGAAACATTTACACCTCACTGCCAACTAGAGTTTCGGAAGTGTTAATTCAGACCAACAGAGACAGCGCGCAGAAGTATAAATGCACAGCTGCGCGCGTTGCCTGCGCCGTGAGTTACGCCGGTCACTTGACGCAGAAGTATAAACCAGGCTTAACTGTGCATTCATACTTCTGCGCACTGTTTCTGTTGCTCTGCATTAACATTTCCGAAAAGCTAGTTGCCAGTGAGGGTTTTATGTTCCTCTGTGTCGAGTTTCTACGCTGGTGTTTTGTTTTTTCCTGAACGCTTCCTTAAATGTACAAGTGGTTCAAACTCGCTCATTTTGAGGGAGGAACCGGCTGAAGTGCACTTTAATTATAAGGTAAACACAAAACAAAACTTTTCATCTGGAGCTCTCGGTCCCGTTCACACTCGTCAGCGCTACCAAGCCGACCAATCACAGAGCTACCGCTACGCGTCATTGCGACAAGTAGTTACATTTTTTGAGATGGTATGAGAGTGAGTAAATTATGGGGTAATAATCATTTCTGGGTGAACTATTCCATTAAAATCGACTATCATGTTGAATATTGTAAAAGGTGTTGCAAAAAAAAATTGCAAAATTAACGTATTAAGATTAAAGTAATAGAATATAAAAACCCACATTAACATTATTTTAGTTTCCCAGTAATGAGTTGCGGCTGGAAAGACATCCACTGCATAAAACATATGCTGGAATAGTTGGTGGCTCATTCTGCTGTGGCGATCCCTGGTAAATAAGGCACTGAGCCAGCGAACAAAAAATGAATGAATGAACATTATTTTAAGTTTAAACCTAAAGTCTCAAGGTGCAGTGTTTTGAAAGCACTTATTACTACTTGCAGTGACTTTACAGTAAATGCTGACAGCGTGTCTTAGGGTGCTTTCACACCTACACTTTTGTTTTGGAATGTGTCTCGTTTGCCCAGTTAGTGCGTTTCGTTTGGCATATGTGAACAGTTTCAATCGCGCTCTGTTCTGCGCCAAACTAGTCGCTCCGAGATCGCTTGAATGAGGTGGTCTCGGCTCGATTGAAACGAACCCTGGAGCGGTTCGATTGCAGTGAGAAAGCGATCCGATCCGAGCGCGGTTATATCACAGTGTTTTATGGATATGTAATAGGCTTACGGCTATATGAAGAGAGAATTATGAGTATGGCGGGAAGTTTCGCGAGTCTCTGGATGCCCGCAAACGAGTGATGATCTCCTGGTAATCTCGCGTCTCCCTCCCAGTCCTCAAATAGGCATCGTCGCGCACCCTTCTCACCCCTCCCCACCGCGTCTCTCCTCAGACACGTCACGCGTGCGCACCCTGTCAATCACCACCAAACCACCACCTCTCCTGACAGCTTAGCGGGACGCTGTAAAATAAATCCTGACACTCTGACCAATGTAAGGAGAGTTTACTCGCACGTGACTTGTTTTAGCTCTTTTGGTCCGACTGGAAACTTTGCAGTGTGAAAGCGAACCGCACCAAGAGCAAAGAGCAACAATGCAACATTTGTAATCTCTGTTTCGGAACAACTGAATCGAACACAAGTGTGGAAGCACCCTTACTCTCTGTGCTTGATGGATCTGTGTGAAGGCAGAGGGTAAATCATCTGGACCGATTCTCCTTCCTTCTCTCGACCCTCCAGAAGAACCGCCTGTAACTCCGGACAGGAAACCCCGACCACATCTTTCCATTTACGCACTGTAAACAAAGATTAAAGGGATAGTTCATCCGAAAATGAAATATTAATTTACTCGCTCTCAAGTGGTTCCAAACCCTTTATGGGATTCCTTCTGCTGATGAACCCAAAAAGAAGGTGTTTTGAAGAATGTCGAAAACCGATAGCCATTGACTTCCATAGTAGGAAAAAAACATGGAAGTCAATGGCTAATATTTTTTATAATACAGAAACACTGTAAGGTTTATCATTTAACACTGAAACAACAACTGACGTACTTTCAACCGTATTTCAACATTGGAGCTTGGTCGTATGCAGGTTGGTTTTCAACCGTTCTACATCAAACAATGTATCAACATTGTTTCAATGTAAAAAAACAAAAAAAACAATACATCTGATTTCAATCATATTTCAGTATTGAAAACAGGTCGTTTGACGAGTGGGTTCTGTTGTATTCAGCAGATGTTGTCCGGAATCTCTTAAAGGTGAGTAAATGGGTAAATAACATTTTGGGGTGAACTGCCCTTTAAGGGTCATTTAGTCTCTTTTTATAGTTTCAACTTGATTTTATTTTATGCAAGAAGGAACATTACAAAGATACAATATGAACAAAAACACACAGGGGTTACATAAATAAAAATCCAGCAGATTAAACAAGTTTAAATGATTTACACCAAGAAAAGTTTTCATGCAATATAATTGTTAGTCTTTTAAAGAGTTCACATATAAATCAAAGTCCTTTCTGAAAATAAAAAGTAAGGGTGTTTCTTCGAAAATGTACATTTATGGATGTAAAATTTATAATAAATTAATAATAAATGTACAATGAGAAGGATCTACATTCAGAGAGTAACCAAAGAATACAATTTTTGGGGAAATACAAAAGTTTGGGAAAAAATTTTTTTTTATGAAATTGGAAGTCGACCCAAAAACTTTACAATAAGTGCACTCCCAAAATAAATTATTTAGTGTTTCATCATATTGAGTACAAAATGAACATTTAGGGAATAATATTGTTTTTAAATTGAGCTAGTTTAGTATTTATTGGGTTATGTATTATGATTGATTTTGATTGAGACTACAACAGCTTTATTAGATACAAATATTTTTTTTCCTAAGAAGACAAAACTGATCCCAATCTATGTCTATGCAAGCAGGTAAAGATATCCGAGAATTATTAATAACCAAGCGAATATCTTTGTTCGACATAAAACTGAGAAGAGTTTGGTCATCAAAAAGTATAAAAAGCCAATAATAAAAGAATCTAGAGAACCTTTGGGGCCAGATTGGACTAAAAATATAACAAAGTCAGGGATTGCATCAAAAACTGTGGCATATTCTTTTGGGGGGGATGTTCAACTTGATATTCTACGGTACTTTTAGACTGTTGACATCACCTTCCGTCAGATCCATGTACACCAGGAAGGCAGCATGTACTTGAACACTGTCTCCGACTTCTAAACGCATCAGCTCTTGGTACTGAAGAACAAATTAAACAACAATTGTACACATATGCAGTACACATTTACATTCATTTATCTTTACATGAAGAAGAATGTGACTCTCTTACGACAGTGTGCTGCTGGATCCAGTTCGGAGGAGGATTTGCTGGATTTGCTTCGTCCATCACAATTATCAACTCTCCTTCCGTTTTTTAAAAGCCCATAATGAATCAATGCGTGTGGCAAAAATCGTGTTTGCTGATTTACCATGTGCGCGTACACTAGAACATGTGTGAATTGCGAATCCTACTACCCCGAAGGCTGTTGTTATGAATATTTAGTAAGTCGCTTTTCTACAAAACCAATCACGTACTTAATTTAATAGTCATGAGGCAACAACAGAGACGGCGATTGGCCAATATTTACATACTACAACAAGTGTCGAATGGACTTCAAATCAGCGACGCCCACTGTGCGAACGTAGCTTGACTTCAAAAACCATATAATTATTTGCGAAAAATAATTGCTTTGTACGATTCAAGCTTCTTTCTAAAAAATAATAGTTCATTACCTAGTGTATATCTTGATTAATTGGTGCGTATAAGGCTTTAATAATGTTCTAATATAGATCGGTCGTTGAACACAACCAGATTGTTATTGTCCCGTCTTTATATGAATCCGTGTAGAAACAGTACACTATCTCAATAGGCCCGCATTGATACAGACGAATTCAGGACAAATCTTATTTTTTATTTTTACAGTTTGTTATAGAAGTTGTCTGCCAGTCTATTATCAGTCAAAAATACAACTGTTAATTCCAATTCTTTATTGATTTTTCAAAATAATTACACTACAAAACAGTAACGCATTTATACATATTGTATGACTGTGGCTTATAAAAATATACTAATATCTTCTTTTATATAGCGCTCAACATATGCAGTATATACTTTAGAAGACATATCAGAAATAGTCCTATTTGGAAAAGCTGTAACAGATTAATACACCTACACATTAACTTCTTTTTATGTAGCTATCTATTTATTTTGTTAAAGCCATTTTTTTAAGATTTATTTTCGGGGTTCAGTCTTTATTACAATAGGACAGTGCATAGTCATGAAGCAAAATAAGATTTATTCTTCCTCTGGTATGTAAATTAGAAACAAATGTAAAAATGTGTGCAATTGTAACGGAGGCCAGCTAGTGTGTGCAGGTAAACCTTACTCATCTGACCTCTAAAGGTGCTCTAGCAACCCACACTAAAGGCCATGGTGTTTAGCCTCCTTGTTAGTGCAACCGACTCCCATGCGGAAGGTCGCCAGATCGATACCAGCTCAGAGCGGGTTGGGTGGTGTAGGACCGGCAGGTTTACACAATGTTGTAGAAAAAGATCTTTAAAAGGCTACAAACTACCTGCATTGAAACAAGTCACATAAACAAAAACCCCAACAGAATATGTGTTATAATAATAAACACTAGAGTTTAAAAGCACATAAGCAGTCAAATATTCTTACAATCTAATATAATTGTTTAAATTTGAACATGTTTTCAATTTTAATTTATTCCTGTAATTCAACGCTAAATTTTCAGCATAATTACTGCATTCTTCAATGTCAAACATTCCTTCAGAAATAATTTTCTTAATGCATCCTCACTGAATAAAAAAGTATTTTCTCTCCAAACCTTTAAAGCATAGTGTTTTCCTATTCTGTATTCTTATTCTTTTGTATAAACCGGATTACTCCAGAAAGAAGAAAGTCTCTTTGAAAGTTCTAAAAAGCCATCTAAAATAACAAGAAACAGGGTCCATATACTTTTTTAAAATCAAATTTAAGCACTTTTCAAGCACTTTCCAAATGCTTGCATGCAAGTGTGGCAAATTAAATATTTTCATACATATACACACTACACCAAATAAGATGCGATTTGTTCATGTATTTTGTAGTGAAGTATTCTAAGGAAACATTTTTATGGCATGTTTTCCCCATGCCAGACACTGATTTATTTGATTTTACACCTTTAAGCTAGATTTAGGCGGTTTTATTTTATGCGAAAGCAAAATCACTGTGTTTTATTTCATTTAAAGGGGACCTATTATGTGTGGCAGCAGTGTGTGAATACAATCAGCCTCTAATGGAAAAAAAATAATATATATTTTTTATAATCACACTTGCAAAAACACATTCTGGACATTCTCCCTTTTTAACGTCATCAGAAGGGTAAAAACCCCACCTGTTAGTGACGATATCTTGCTCATTAGTAAATTAGTATTTGTGCGTCCACATTGAAGACGGTGCGAGCGTCAAAGCTTCCTTCCTAATCTCCACTTTCCTTCCTAATCTGCAATTGCCTCCCTGGCTCCACCGCTAACTGTACTCAAAAAACTTGCCTACAGCACTTATTCATTGTTGCTCTTATAGTTGTGTAAATTGCTTCTGCGTACTCATTTGTAAGTCTCTTTGGATAAAAGCGTCTGCTAAATGACTAAATGTGAATGTAAATGTAAGTTCGCTCTGGATGCCCTGATGACAACGTTGTCTGCCTTCCCTGCTCCACCGGCGAGAGTGTCAAAATTCGCAACATTGATCTCGTATTTAAAGAGGTCGTTGCAGCAAATCAGTTACAATCCTGCATAAAACATGCCTTTTAGCGTGCAAAAAGTTGCACACTTTTTATCAAATTCATTTAACTGTAGAAGATTAAGTTGTTGCGTGTGGTGTGGCTTTGCTCCACTTATCCAGTACGTGTCCATATGTCTGAGATATTCTGAAGCAGCAATACTGTTTTGTACTGTCGTTATAGTAAGCATGAGATTCACACTTTTTTTTCCTTTTTTTTCTTTCTTTTTTTTTAAACAAAAAATACATATATAATGCTAATGCACATCAGTAACTCGCCAGTAACTTTTTTATGTATGTCACTGTAGGAAAACATTGTAAATAATTGGATATTTGGCAACCGCAATAATTAAGCCAACCCAGGCTCATTCTGAAAACGTAGTCCCGCGGACGTTTCTGGAGACCGCAAATCATGTAGCTGGAGGTACGTATGGGTGCATTTCATTTTTCAAGCGAACGCTACAGGCCGTATGACGCCATTACTTTCCGCGTTGACCGCTTACCTCCATGTGTAGGGCTTTTTCCGCTGCAACTAGTTTGTCTAGTTAGCTCGTCGTGTACGTCGGCAGACATGAGACGCAGAGAGGAGCTGACGGCGAAGACAGGGTTCAAGTCTGGGGAAGATCAGTTACAGAAATCAGGTAAGATGAAAACAGAATCCAAAAATTGAAGTAAGCAAGTTCATAACAGGGTGAGATTGTGGTAAGATCCGAAGACGTGGTAAAAATTAGACGAGGGCTTTTCTTTTTCTGGTCAATCTGTAAAATTGGTTGCGTTTGGGGAAGGAGGAGGGAGAGTCAGCCGATTGGCCGGTCGCCAAGTCAATCATTCAGCCAGTCAGATAGACGGTCGTTCGACAGCGGCCTCTGGTGGGTTTACGCGAGAACAGCGCGGGGGCGAACTGTACTCGCGAGAGACATTTGAGATACGAAAAAGCGCACACAGCCGCCTCTCGTGGATTCGCGAAAACAAAAAATGCAGAAAGAGCCAGGGTTGCATCAAACCCTTAGGTAACTGTGGTCAGAACCAACGTTCACAGTACTGTGTTCTCTGGACTCCTCTCAAGCGGTGGATGTCTACATTTCGACTTGTTGCCACCGAACCACCTCATAGCTCATTACCATAAAGTTAACTTGATTTCAACTCTCCTCGATGCCCACACAGGTTTATTATTTCTGCTGGCTCCCATTGAATATGAATGTCTTCCGGCTACTTTGACGATCTCGCCGCTTTCAGTTTGAACGCACAGTAATCAATCCTGAGTGAGAAGCGGTCGTCCGCCATTCAAGTTTTTGCACCTGCCAAATGTCAACTAAGAGGATTATAAATGTGGAGATTTAGGATGTCTTTTAACATTCTCAGATTTTCACAGAGATAACTTTAGTCCTGGTTGTAAATTTCTGCCACTATGCTGACACACAGGCATTTGTAGACCCGCCATCTTTTCAAAAGAGCGCTGTGAGCACAATCTAATTTGAATTTAAAGCAGCAGTTAACAAGACAGCACAAGTTGGATCAAAGCCAGTGCTTAATTTGTGAATTGCGAGGTACAGGAACAAATCGGGGTAACGAGTTCAGCATGTTACTTGAGGATGTAGCGGTGTTGCGCACAAAAGTTGAGGGGGCGGGGTGGGGGGGATAGCGGGGGGTTGGATGGCAGAGGGGTGTCACTGACGTAAGTAAAGATCCGGGAGGGGGGTTGGTTGTGACATATGAAAGTAAAGAGGGTTGGGGAGTCGCGGAAGAAAGTGAAAGTGAACAGCAGACAGGGGAGGAGGGGGACCTGTAAAATGAGGTGCCGGATCAGACATGTTCTGGCACAAATTAAGCCCTGGTCAAAGCGTAAAAGGGGCAGATTCAAAGAGTTATAAACACATTATTTGTGGGAAATTCTGAGCTCAAACTTCACATACACACTCTGGGGACATCAGAGACTTTTTACATCTTTTAAAAAGACGTAGGGCAACGCAGTGGCGCAGTCGGTTGTGCTTTTGCCACACAGCAACAAGGTCGCAAGTTTAAGCCTCGGCTAGGTCAGTTGCCGTTTTTGTGTGGAGTTTGCATGTTCTCCCTATGTTTGCGTGGGTTTCCTCCAATGCTCCGGTTTCCCCCACAGTCCAAAGACATGCGGCACAGGTGAATTGGGTAGGCTGTCCGTTGTGTATGAGCGTGAATGGATGTTTCCAAAAGATGGGTTGCAGCTGGAAGGGCATCTGCTGCGTAAAACATATGCTGGACAAGTTGGTGGTTCATTCCGCTGTGGCAACCCCAGATTAATAAAGGGACTAAGATAAAAATAAATGAATGAATAAAAAGGGGTATAATAGGTCTCCTTTAAATAGTTAATTATTATTACCTATGTAGTAACAACGTATCATGAAAGCAACACAATTACATTTTTATCTAAAATATATGAACGTTTCAATCTTTGAATAAACTAGATTACAATACAAGCATTTTCAAGGATTTCCAGAGCCCAGAAGAACCCTGCAGAGAGATGCAAACATGTCATGTCATTCAACATTATCTGTTCTCTTTGAACACAGAAAATGATTCAGATTAAAAATATAAATATGAGTACTTTCATTGACATCTAAATTGTAGTTTACACTACACAAAGCAACACTTACCTCCTCCTCCTCCTCTGTAAGTAAAACTGCACCAGCCAATGAACAGCAAATGGCCAGAGAACTGTTAGCACTGCAGTGAAGGGGGATGAGTTTAAAGGCCACCATGACAGCCTCTAAACAACAGGATAAATAAAGAAACCATTATTTGATTCTGTTTATATAAAGCTATTTTTTTAGACCATGGAAATTCATGTACTTCATCACCAGACCTTTTTTGGTTTGTCGGAGTGCCAGGTTTTGGAAGGAGAGATTTCAGCCTGAAACAAAACAAGCATTTAAATCACACAATTCATCCACACAACTGTTTAAGATTAATCATGATTTGTTTTGACATAATATATGGGTGTATTATTATTATTTATTATGTATATGTGATACATACACATATACAGACGCAAAACTTTACAATTTTGTTACGTAGATATTTAAGTTTATATATAATTTGTATCATACACATATGTTATATATCTAAATATTAATACAAATGTTCTCAAATATTTGCATGCATGTGTGTATTTAAATATACATAATAAATGAAAAGTTCAGATGCATTAACCTCTAAGTGACATCTGAATCTTTCTCCTAACAACAGCATTGTCTTAGGCTACTATGTATAAGTTAAGTAATTTCAGTTTTATTTCAATTAATATGTTATTTTCATTGCCTTTAATGTGAAATTAGTGAACATAAATATAAGAGCCTTGGAAAAAATGCTCATTTTAGAAGAAAATTCAGATGGCACGTAGAGGTTTTTGAATCTAAACTCTTTAAATATTGTTACGATTACTTGTAGTGGGTGTGGTGTGTTTTTTCTCTCTCTCACTCTCTCATTCTCAATTATTCGCAGGTGCAGCGGATTACGGCGGATCGTGATTGGCGGCGGCTGTATTTAAAACACCAAAGAACATGGATTCATCGGCTTCCTGCTCTCTCTCGATTCCCCGCTCGTTATTCTTTGTGGAGATGTTGCTATTTTGAACGATGAGGAATGAGTGATTGTTGCTGAGCTGATGTCTCTTGTTGGGATTTTGTCAGATGCCGATGTGAAGTTTAAACCGGAGAAACACAGTTTTCTGTCTCCCTGTCTGGCTTGGAGCATGATGTGGAGGTTTGGTGCCTTCTGTTTATTATTTTCGTTTTCTCCTTTGTTGTTAGTATTGAGGTAAGTTTAATGTATTTTATTTTCTTAATTTTTTGGGGGAAGTTTTCTTTATTTTAGTTAGTTTGGTTTATTGTAATTTATTATTGTAGCTTAACCCCTGCCAATGTTATTTTGCTCCTTATTTTTTGTAAATAAATTATATTTTCTTGTTAGCAAGAGTCATTTTGATAATTTAATCCTGATTAATTGTAAAAAATACAAAAATCTTAATAAAGCACTAGTCTATTTTGAGTGCTTTTACTACATTATTTTGTACATTGGATTCCACTTTAATGAAAATATATTAAACAAACTCGATTAATGTAACCACTTAGCAGAAAACGGCATGTTTTACTATGGCTTTTAGACCTAGGGCACCGCCATTTTGGAATACCGCTGTGTCTGAGATCATGGGGTTGGTTCAGTTCCCTCGGCTGAACAGATGTAAAGGAAGTAAAGGACTGAACACGAAGACTCCAAAGACTAATCTAACCCAATGCATGAAGTTGTGGATGTGGAGCTGGAGCAAATACAAGCAGATGTGTGTCTAATATGAAAGTATATATATTCATTCTCTTTTTCTTTTTTCCCTTTTAATTATCGATCATTTGATGCGCTTTGGTCCACTCTCTGTATTACTCTTGCCTGACTGCCTGTATGGGTTTCAACCATTGTAGTATAAGACTATACAAGGAGACTGGACAGCCTAATTCAACCCAGAGCATAAAGCTTTGGACGTGCATCGCAGAGCTGGTGCAAATACAACAAATACAAGCATTTAAATATCTTAAGTTGTGTATTTTTCTTTTGATAATACCTTTCGTTTGATGTGCTTTGGTCCTCTCTCTCATGCTGATCCAGCGCTGCCTGACGAGGGGATTTACACTCAGACTAATGCTACGATTAAAATGATACATGACTTCACGCTACTTCACACCTGTGTGGATTATGTCAAGACATATACCCTCTTCAAGTCAATCAACTTGATCTTTTAACATGTGTAAAAGATAAAAACCTGCAATGTGAAAGATTTATACTTCTTTATACTTTATACTTCTGCGTCAAGCGCACGCATATGCTCTGGTGCAGCCTTCACACTGACGTTACGCACACCTTTCGCAAAATATCACTAACGAATCCAAGCTCTGTGATTGGTCAGCTTGGTATCGCTGACGAGCATGGGCGGAGGTGAGAGCCGCGCAAGCCCGATGGAGCAAGCGTTTACATGTGTGGAGTCCTGTGAAGGAGCTTTAGATGGACAGTTTTGTTTTGTGTTTACCTTATGATTAAAGTTGTTACACGTCTGCCAACTCCCACCTCTGAATGAGCGAGTTTGAGCCACTTACATTAAGGTAGCGTACAGGAAAATCAAAACCCCAGCGAAGTAACTCTACACAGAGGAACATAAACACCTACTGCCAACTAGCGTTTCGGAAGTGTTATTGCAGAGCAACACAAATAACATACAGAAGTATAAATGCACGGCTACGCGCATAGCATAGGTTAGAAGTATAGAAGTATAAACCAGGCTTAATACAGCGTGGACCAAAGCCAATCAAATGTTCGGTAATTAAAAGTGAAAAAAGAAAAATAGAAGATATAATATATATATATATATATATATATATATATATATATATATATATATATATATATATATATATATATATATATATATATATATTAAGGGTGGAGCCGAACCCGAATACGGTATTCGGAAAGGCACGAATAGCGTGTTTTTACGAATACTTATTTCGAACAAATACTTGAAAAATTATTTGTATTCGGGAGCAAGAAAAACATTATATCAAAAAGCTGCGTTTCCTCCTGAGACCACAGTGCATGCCCGCGTGAGTGAGTGAGTGAGAGAGAGAGAGAGAGAGAGAGAGAGAGAGAGAGAGAGAGAGAGAGAGAGAGACACAGAGACACGCTCAGTCAGTAGTCGGAGGGCGGGGCGGAGGTAAAATGTGTCAGGCACAAGCTTCTCCACAGATACAGACAGAGAAGGCTTGGCTGAGCGAAAAAAATACTTCACTGCATCACTATTTTTGTTAAATAGATTTTTGTACCTTAATTGGGTTCCAGATGCAGTTTATAAACTTAGGAGTTTGATCAGGATTTTCCATTACGCTGCATTTTTGAAGTTTGCAATCGGGTGCTCTCTGTTTACGCAACGTTAGCTCTGTTAGCGCAGTAATTTAGACAATAGACTGTTGACAGAGTAACGTTAACGTTCTTTTATAAAGGTTAAAACGATGCTTTTGCAGTTGTGTCGAATAGTATGCACTTATGGGAGTTATATGGTACGTCTACATTACTGTCTTTTGCAGACAGCAAGATATATGCTATAGGCTAGTTAACCTTAGCATATCTTCCACTCACTTTTTATTAACTTGAAACTCCTCAAATACATTTGGGCACCCGAATAGAAAAAGAGTAAGACTGCTTCTGAGCCATTTCTTGGTCCTCCACCAGTCAAAAAAAAAAAAAAAAAAACTTCAGGTTCTGTGTGGAAGCATTTTACAGTCAGTGGAGCTGCAGATAAAACAAACTGATACAGTATAATGTTTACAAAAGTGAAATCAGCAGAGGCAGAGATATTAAACATCTGTCAACATCTTCTATGCATAATCATTCATTCATTTCTTTTCGGCTAAGTCCCTTCATCAATCTGGGGTTGCCACAGTGGAATGAACCACCAATTTATCCAGCATATGATTTACGCAGTGGCTGCCCTTCCAGCTGCTACCCAGCACTGGGAAACATCCATACACTATCTTTCACACACATACAATAGGGACAATTTAGCTTACCCAATTTACCTGTATTGCATGTGTTTGGACTGTGGGGGAAACCGGAGCACCCGGAGGAAACCCACGCCAACATTGGGAGAACCCAGTCAGGGCTCGAACCAGCAACCTTCTTGCTGTGAGGCGACAGTGCTACTCACTGTGCCACCGCGCAACCTTCTATGTAATGTATTATCACATGCACTAAAAGCATCCTCTCCTGATACTGTCTGTGAACCCCCCACAAGCATCAATCCCCTCAATCAGCACAGCTATGCTCTGCTAAATCCTCCACAAGCACCAAACCATCAACACAGCCACATTCTGCCCCAGCAAGTCAGTTTCAAACATAAAAAGAAAAAAAAAACAAAAAACTTTGTGTCTGTTTTGTGGCTGGCAGATGACAATAGCAGGGCTGTATCTTTTAGTATTATATAGAATACTTTTGTTCTGCCAGATCTCCCAGGCAGGTTTTTATTTAGATTTATTTAGTTAATTTTAGTTTTTGGAATTCTGTGCATTGGAAAGAAGTTCTTTCAGAAGAAGAACAGTTTTTTGAAGTATTATTTGTTTTTATTCTGTCTATTCAGTGTCCTTCAACAAGAACGGTGGTGGTGGGGTTCATAATATTCACAATGGTATTTTATTAGTTGTTGGTTTAACCATGGATGAGATAATGGCTTCTATGTTATTTTCTTTTCAATGACATTTCTTGTCACATGTTCAAAAACAACAGCCAATATTGCATGTCTATAATTTATATAATGGGTATAATTAAACAATACTTTCACTATAACGTAAATTAGAAGTGTAATAGAAAAAATATATATTTTTGCGCCATTTTGAATTTTACTCGAATACAAATACAAATACTTTTCCCCCCTCAACAAATACAAATACAAATACAAATACCGGCTGCTCCGCACATCCCTAATATATATATATATATATATTAGACACACATCTGATGCTTGTATTTGCACCAGCTCCACATCCACAACTTCACAAATTGGGTTAAATTAGTCTTTGGAGTCTCCGGGCACTATTTTGATGATCCTTGCGCAAAGTCCAAAGCGTAGGACGCAAAAGCATTAAGGGGCGTGACTAATTACCCTACCATAGGTTTTTTGTTATTTCCAGCCCTGTTGGCTGTTATCTGGGCTCTGTGTCCAGTTTTTTGTTCCTAATTAATAAAGCTTTTTTTTGCTGATCTGCGTCTGGGTTCTGTCCACACACCCGACTAATTTTACTGGCTTATTGCCTGCCTATTGGTGATAATAACTTTGTTTTTTGTAGTTGTGTAGTATGATTTCATTCAACATCCCTAAACTGACCCAAATCCTAAACCCAACTTCCACCTTACTATTAATAAGCAGCTAATTAGCTTTATTGAGCTACTACATTTAGTTAATGGTCTGTTAATAACATAAACGATGACATCAAATAAAGTGTTACCATAATTTGAATTTTATCATTATTCATCTAAGAATCCTTAATCATGACGATGTATGATGAAAAGGAATTTGGGTGCTGGTCATACTTGTGACGCTGTAAGCTGTTCCAGTGTGGTCAGTCTGCGAAGAACATCCTGCATGTTGTCCTCCAGCTCCGACAATATGGTGGTGATCTGTGTGTTGATGGCCTGTTTGTCCATTCTGTCTGCCGTCTCCCCGCGCTGACCACCATCTCCTTGGCAACCGCGCTCTGAAAAGTTATCATGTTTGTTTAGTAGGTGAGTTCCTATTGACAGAAGGCTTGAGATTCGGTGAAACATTAATCAATCAATTCATTTATCCTTAAAAGGATTCCCAGACTCCGATCAAACCTTAAACTTTAGATTAAACGGTGTGAAAACAATGTGAGCAAGCAAAATAAACATTGTATATTTTGATTGCACGCATATTTTAAGCTGAATACTAGTATCCTGCAAAATAACTAATAAAATGTTGCGTTTATCATCTGGTCAAAGATAAAAGAAATGTTTTTAGAAATCACCATAAGCCTTAAATTTAAGCCCCAATTCTTACTATTGTGCTTATAATCTACTTTTTAGTAAGATATTGGCTTTTAATTTGTGCTTTTAACATAAATATTCTGCATGATATTATTCTACATCTTTAATCCAAATACCTAAACCTGCCTAAAGACTATTAATACAATCCAGGCTCGTTCTGAAAATGTCAACATAGGCTCAGTCTGAAAACATAGTCCTATATACGATTCTGTAAGACGCAAATTATTTAGCCAGAGGTATGTATGGCTGAATTTCATTTTTTAGCAGTATGACGCCATTCCTTTTTGTGCTTACCAGCTGACCACTTACCTCCGTATGGAGCAAGGTAAGCAGGTAAGACAAAAACATCCAAAACATAAAATAATCAAGTAAATAACAGGATGTGGTAAAATCTGAAAATGTGGTAAAAATCATACGAGGGCTTTATTCTTTCTGGATTGCTTTTAAAAAATTTTGGTTGAGTTTAGGGAAGTGGGTGGGTCAATCAATAAAATTGGTTGGATTTAGGAAATGAGTAGGGTGAGTCAGTCGATTGGTCGGTCGTTCAGTCAGTCAAACAGTCAGTCAGTCAACAGCAGCCTCTGTTGGGTTTATGCAAAAGCAGCAGCCGCAAATGTCTCTCGCGATAGAAATTTGAGATCTCAAAAAGCATACACGGTGGCCTCTCGTGGATTCGCGAAAACAAAAACTGGCACAAAAATGTAGCTCCTGGGACATATTTCGCGGTCTCCAGAACTGTATATAGAGGTACGATTACGTCCCAAGAGGTACATTTTTTGCTGCTTTTGTTTTCGCGAATCCACCAGAGGCCGCTGTGTATGCTGTTTCAGATCTCAAATTTCTCGTGAGTGCCATTCGCAGCTGCTGCTCTAGCGTAAATTCACCAGAGGCCGCTGTCGACTGATGTATGAGTAATCCAACCAATTGTGTTTTCGAAAGCAGTAATTGCCACCCACTTTCCTAAACCCTTCCGACAGTTTTCAAAAGCAATCAAAAAAAAAAAGCCCTCGCCTGATTTTTACCACTTTTTCAGGTTTTACCACATTCTCACCCTGTTATTTACTTGTTTATTTAATTTTTTGCCATGTTTTTCTATCCTACATATAGGGCTACATTTTCAGAATGAGCCTATGTTGATTAATAAATAGCAAATTAGTAGTTTATTGAGGCTAAAGTATCAATTAATGGTTTAATAATAGCGATAATTATACCATAAAGTAAATATGGCAGCTTAAAGACGACTCTCATTGTGGGGAATTTATTCATTCATTTTCTTGTCGGCTTAGTCCCGTTATTAAGCCGGGGTCACCGCAGTGGAATGAACCGCCAACTTATCCAGCAAGTTTTTACGCAGCTGATGCCCTTCCAGCCGCAACCCATCTCTGGGAAACATCTACACACACATTCATACACTACGGACAATTTAGCCTACCCAATTCACCTGCACCGCATGTCTTTGGACTGTGGGGGAAACCAGAGCACCCGGAGGAAACCCACGCGAAGGCAGGGAGAACATGCAAACTCCACACAGAAACGCATACTGAGCCGAGGTTCGAACCAGCGACCTTCTTGCTGTGAGGTGACAGCACTACCTACTGCTCCACTGCCTCGTCCAGTGTGAGGAATAAAGTTGCTTAAATTGCTCACGTGTGATTTTTTGTCACAGGTTTTAAAAGAGTGTAAAAATCTTGATGGTTCTGTTAGTCTCGTCTATCCAAATCTGATCTTTATTTTGTATTTTTTTTATTGGATTCAGATTAGGTGATTGGGTGGGCCATTCTACAGCTTGATTTTCTTTTTCTGAAAAAATTAAGGGTTTCCTTGGCTGTGTTTTGGATCCTTGTCTTGCTGAAATGTCCACCCTGGTTTCATCTTAATCATCATGATAATGTTGATGTTGGACTGAAACAGCGGATATTATTTTACAAACACAGGCTCATTCTGAAAATGTAGTCCCGCGGACGTTTCTGGAGGCTGTGAATAATTTCACCAAAGGTACTTATGGCTGCATTTAATTTTTTTAAGCAAACGCCGTTTCTTTTTGCGCTTTCCAGCTCACCGCTTACCTCCATGTGGAGGGTTTTCCCACCACAACCAGTTTGTCTAGTTAGCTCGTCTTGTGACTTGTAGCGCAGAAAGGAGTTGACAATGACGACGATGACTTGAGTCGACGATGAGTTTGAGTCCGGGGAGGAGCGATTCCAGAAATCAGGTAAGACAAAAACAGAATCCAAGTATGAAATGAACAACTGAATAACAGTGTGAGAATATGGTAAAATCTGAAAACGTGGTAAAAATAATTTTTCTGGATGGCTTTTGTAAATCGTCGGTTGGGTTTAGGGAAGAAAGCGGGCGGGTGGGCTGGCGGGTCAATGGTTGGGTTTAGGGAATGAGAAGGGTGGCTCAGTCGATTGGCCGGTCGACAGGTTTGCCATTTAGTCAGTCAGACAGACGGTTGTTGGACAGCGGCCTCTGGTGCGTTCACGCGAGAACAGCGCGGGCGCAAACGACACTCGCCAGAGAAATTTGCGATGCAAAAAAGCACACACACCGGCATCTTGCGAATTCGCGAAAACAAAAACTGCATAATTACGTACCTCCCTGGATGTATTTCGTGGTCTCCAGAAATGTCCATGGGACTATGTTTTCAGAATGAGCCTGTGTTGTAATTACACAGACGAAGGGCAGAGGGTTGCTGAAGAACTACTGAGAGATTTCAGCAGCTGTTTTTACTCCCTTTCTTCATGTGTTCAATAGTTTTTTCCTTTGTCAATTACTTTTATTACACATAACTTAATTTGTAAACTAATTAGTTTTGTTTTCTTTTCATATATGGATTCTTTGGTTGTTACCAACATCTGGTGAACATTTCAAATCAACAGCACATTTAGAAATATGTTTTCTGAGAAAAATGGTGACGTGTTGAATACTTATTTCTCCCACTGTATTTGAGGTTTTACTGGGATAAATATTTAAGTTGTGTCTTTTTATATTATGAATCTTACTAGCCCTTTAATGATAATATAAATATAGTATCTTTTTCAATGAGATATTAACAGTCTCTTGCCTTATTAGGAAGATATTTCTGAGAAGAAGTACTGTATGATACTAAATTGCTCACGTTTGTAAGTGTATACAAATGCTGGTGGAAAATTGGCTAGTCGATCACATTATTGCTAGCTGACGTCATGGTACTCAAGAATTATTCAGACAGTGACTCAAGCCCAACCTCTTCCACTGCATGCTGAGATTCTGTCATTTCGGACTGTTCCAAGAGTCGGCGGGTGGGGGACGGGGGATATAAGTCCCTGCGGTTTTCCATCCTGACTCCCACACTGAGGCTCTCTGTTTCCCCCGTGTTGCATGTTGGCTCCAACCACACTCCCATCTGCCAAACGCACGCTGCGAACTCCTGAACCCTAGGGAGAGCATCACATACTCCCATTTATACTGCTCTGACATGACATGGCAAACAAATACTTTTTTCCTCTCTTTATCCGTGGGAAGTGTCACCAGCCTATCCTTGTGCTGACTATCAATGCACTATGGTTAAAGTCACGTAATCCAAAACTTACAAGGCGTAATTTGTTTATTGCCAAGAATCGCAAAGCATTTCCAAAGTCTCTGGTGATGAAGTGCTCTATTAGCATGATGGATACTGTGAGATCAGCTCAGCTCATAAATCACATTAATGATTGCTGTTTCGAGGGCTTGTATGAACTCGACTGAACTAAAGTTGTTGAAGCTGAAATATAGAAGTTTAGCCTCTTTGTCTCCATCTCTGTTTGAGACTCGCAGTTGCAGTGTTTTGTTGGATGACTATCATTACGTGTCTTCCACAGCCACAGCCCTATCAACAGCCACAGCCATATCACCCTGCAGCCCAAGACCGGTTACTCACTGAAGCTAAGCAGGGCTGAGCCTGGTCAGTACCTGGATGGGAGACCACTAGGGAACACTAGCTTGCTGTTGGAAGTGGTGTTAGTGAGGCCAGCAGGGGGCGCTCAACCTGTGGTCTGCGTGAGTCCTAATGCCCCAGTAAAAGTGAAGGGGACACTATACTGTCAGTGGGCGCAGTCTTTCGGATGAGACGTTAAACCGAGGTCCTGACTCTCTGTGGTCATTAAAAATCCCATGGCACTTCTCGTGAAAGAGCAGGGGTGTAACCCCGGTGTCCTGGCCAAAGTCCCTCTATCGGCCCTTACGATCATGGCCTCCCAATCATCCCCTTCCACCAAATTGGCTCGATCACTGTCTCTCCACTCCACCAATAGCTGGTGTGTGGTGAGCGCACTGGCGCTGTTGTCCTGTGGCTGCCGTCGCATCATCCAAGTGGATGCTGCACACGGGTGGTGGTGTGGAGAAACCCCCCCTCATAATTGTGAAGCGCTTTGGGTGTATGGCCATACACAATAAATGCGCTATATAAATACACATTACATTACATTACATTACATTCTGTGCTGGAGCAGATCAACAGTGGGTGTGTTTGAATCTAAAATAAAAATGGTGTTTTGATGTTATTTCAAACTATTTATTTAAAATGAGCTATCCAACACAATTATTGACTTTTTTGGACTTTTTAAATCCACTTAAATTTGTAAACACTATTAAGCTAACTTAACTTCTTCATTTTGTCCCTCGCCGTTACTGATGTGGAAATTGTACTTGCAAATCACAAATTCTACGTCTCAGAATTTCACATATATCTGGAATTTAATTATCGTAAAATATATGAACACTTTTTTAAGACGTTACTTCGCTTATGGCACGACACAAGGCTCTTAAAGGGAATGGGAGATGAGACTCTGATTGGTTTATTCTCAAAACACACCTATAACTCATTAAGAAAATAAACTCAACCCTTTTAGACCATGCGCCACGGCGCGAAGCGTATTTTCCCGTCCTTAAATTAGCAAATATGGATTCTGACACGCCCTGAATGCGTTTACGCCCTGCGCTTTCCGTTTTGCGCATGGACCGTCAAAATAGAGCCCTTTATATTACACTAAAAACGATGAACGATGAATACTCATGAATCGTGTAAAATGTGATTTAAAAGGGTAACTACTAGTATATAATAGCGACAACAGAAGAAAGACTCCTAATAGCTTGGTTTAAAACAGGGGTCTCAAACTCAATTTACCTGGGGGCCGCAGGAGGCAAAGTCTGGGTGAGGCTGGGCCGCATAAGGGATTTCACAAAAAAAAGTCCTCAAATGTCATTATTAACAGTTTTAATTATTTCTTCTGAACATGAAGTGTCCTGAACATTAATAGAACATTGAGTGAAGATTATGAACAGTTCTTCTGAACATGGCATCTTTTGCCTACTTCTTGCTGCCAGAGACTTGACAGCGCTTCTCACAAATCTGAACCACATTTGGCTTTAGAGCGGAAGCAGTTGAGACCCTCAGTATGGCTTGAAGATGATCATCATTAAGTCTAGACCTGTACTTTGACTTATTGAAGTCCTAGGGAAAAAAGTGGGGGAACTCACTCAAAACTTCCATTCCCTCACCTAAAAAAAGCCGTATATATGTATAAATAAAACACCCCTACCCCACTCCAGTCACATCAGTCTGTACCAGTCTGTATCTACCTATAATATATATAAGATGCAGGGCAGGCACGTGCACACATAGGGCTCAACCTGTGCAGAGCACATGCCCTTTTTAGCAGGCACGTGCACACATAGGGCTCAACCTGTGCAGAGCACATGCCCTTTTTAGTCTTGCATAGAAAGTGCCCTTCCAAAATGATCAAAAGTGCCCCCGCGACGCGACACACCCTCGGTCCCGCCCTTCAGTAGGCGCGCGATAACACCGCTCTTGAGTACGCGCGCGACAACACAGCTGATCAGAACGCGCGCGACAACACGGCGGGCGGGGAATGCCAGTGACCGCTGTGTACGGATAGAATCAGCGGAGCGGGGAGCGCTCTCTCTCCCCGCTCCGCTGATTCTGTCAGTGTACAGCGGTCGGCGCGGGCCACAAAATATTGCACTGAGGGCTGCAAATGGCCCGCGGGCCGCGAGTTTGAGACCCCTGGTTTAAAACAAGCATGCACGAATGTGACAATCAAAAATAATGGCTGATTGATGTTTAAAGGTACTTTTTAAATGTAAAGTAATTAGCCATTTAAGAAAGTCAGTTAAAAAGCTGTCTTTCCATGTATGCACAGGCCCTATTAAGTTAACTTAAATAAAAGTTACCTAAATTGTTTTAACTATCTTGATGGACTCTTTTTTTCAATATTAAAATGATTAAATAAGCTAAATACTGTATACATACAGCCAAGCCCAGAGTCTGCTGCGGTGCACAATTAGGTAAATATAAATCATTAAATAGGATAAGACTATTAGCATCTCCCTTTAAATTAGTTTTTGTTGTTTTTTTCTTTTAAATGGATAGTTTTCTCAAAAAATTTAAATTGTCATCATCATCATCATCATCATCATCATCATCAAAAAAAAAAAAAAAAAAAATATATATATATATATATATATATATATATATATATATATATATATATAGCTAATGAATCAAATAGACATTGTCTTTCGTCGTTTCTTTGCCTACATTCATTTAAAATTTGGGTCGGGTGTAATAGTACACCTCTTTTTTTTTTAGGACTACACCACTGCGTTACTTATACATTGCGCAACCAATGTGATTAAATCTAATGATTTCTAAGCTCGTAACACATAAAAATGTGCAAATTACTATTGTTATACTTTACCCTTTGTAAATATTCATGTTATCAACATCAGCACTGTGTGACTAAGCCTAGCCTGCATTGATTGTGTTCAAATGAAGTCTAGTAGATGTCTAATAGACATCTAAACGTAGAAGTCTTGACTAAGCATGCATGTCTTGGCTAAAAAAAGGCTAAATTTGTGCTGTCATTGATAATATAAAAGACGTCTAACAACAGTACAAAAATAACCAAGTCATCAAATAGACAGGAATGAATGATAAATGATTATGCATGTGTCTAATCTGTCGATTTGATGATTAGGCTTGTTTTGGATTTTTGTTCCTCTGTTAGATTTTCCCAAATTTCCCTTTTTTTAGCCAAGACATCTATTTGCATAATAATCCAACTCTTTCTACTTTAAACACAGAAGTTGCGCAATACCTCCCTTTAAAACAAATTACGTCTTTATTCTGCAAAAAAAAAAAAAAAAAAAAAAAGACTTTATCAATGCCACAAAACATTTCTATATTTCAAATAACTACTTCTCCTTTGTAAATTTTTTGAAAAGCTGTTAAGCAGCATAAGTGTTGCTTAAGCTTATAATAATAAGAAATGTTTCTCAGGCACCAAATCTACATATTATGGCTGAGACACACCAAACCGATGGCAAACATCTAGTGTTGATGAAAACCAACTGTTAGGAGGTTTGCATCGGCTGTATCTGGACTAAAAATCTGTGAGTGAACACACCAAACAGACAACAGCACACTGAAACAAAAGCACACGTTTGTAAGAGGATGTATCTTTCAACAACCACAGGAGACAGTAATATGCTTTCTCATTCCACTAAGAGAAACTGGAGCATGAGACACGCACCGACACAGCAAAAAGCAAAGCAGCGTTTATAATCAGCACTTGTCAATCACCACAGAGGGATTCTCTTGTGCAAATATGTCTAATAATCTAATAATCTATATCATTTGCAAATATTTGAGAAATGCAGCAAAATTGGAGCCGATTTCTTTGTGCTCCCTCTTGACTTGAAGGGCTCTATTTTGACGGTCCATGCGCAGAGCGAAAAACGCTTTCAGGGCGTGTCAGGACTCGTTTTTAAATAATGCATTTGCTATTTAAACAGCGTAGCGCAACGTCTCAAAACCACTCTTGCGCCAAACTGCAACTACCAAAAGACTATTGCGCAGCGCCTTGCGCCACACTGGTCGTAGATATCTCCAATCTGATTTAGTACTAGTACAATTGCAATTGTAGATATCTCTAATTGTTATTCTGACTAGTCGAATTATAATTATGACTAGTCAAAATATAATTAGAGATATCTCTAAATATATTTATGGAGTCAGAACAAAGATTTAAATGCTAAAAAGGCTTGCCATAGAGAGCGCTTCTGAACAGCGCAGCAGTGATGACGTAAGCGTGCCGAGGCCCGATATGGTGTGAGCGCGGGCCGTCGGGGGAGACGGGAGGGGGGACAAGCGTGCTTTGGCCCGGTTCGAGGCAACTGTACCTAGTGTGAGTACGGCCAGAGTGCGCTTAGCTTAGCACTGTTTTTGCACTCAAATGTGACAGGATACAGGCTAATCTCCAGTGCTGTGTGGATATCTGTTACACGGCTGTGGTTATGAAGTAAAGCTGAAGTAAATCGCTGTAATTAATTACACACGTGCTCTGTTTTAAAACATTTTAAACATGTGAAACTCACTCTTGATCACATTTGGTCTTGTTTACATATACATGTGACTACCGGGACATGGTAATGCGCGCAGTTGTCAATCAATTCGGTGGGCAGGGGGACCGGTCCAAAAAAAAACGCTCCAATTGGTCCACCGTTTTTATGTTGTTAAAATGAAGAAAAAAGGACTGGGTGTGTTTATATCACCCCAATATGATGGTCCACACACTATATAAACACATATGTTTGTCCAAATAGCTTGAAAAGTAGATTTTTCACCATAGGTGCCCTTTAAATTTTTACTTCTATTAATTGATTTTGAGAAGCAAAATAGTCTTTGACCCATGAAAGAATAGAAAAAATGAACAGAAACTGTACCTTCTCTGGTGTTGCTGGTTTATCCATTGAGTCACTGTCCATCTCATCATCTGAGCCATCTGCATGACATTTGGTAACAGCTACATGATCAAAAATCGATTTACAAACACACAAATTACAACAGATTTGTTGTTTACTTGAACTGCAATTAAAACGTCATTACGCAAGAGCAAAATGTTTTCAATCAAAACTTAAGACCACAATGGTTTTGTATTTACAACTAAGACTAGCAACACAGTATAATTAAGGCATGGCTACAAAAGTGAAATAAAAAACATAAGATATACCATAAACCAGTTCCTCCTCATCGTCCACAGTGTTCAGAGAGCTGTGAGTGCCATCGGTCAAGGAGGAGATGCTGTTCTCCTCACTTCTATTAAACACCAGCAAACTACCTTTCTCTCCAGTAGTGGAGCTCAAATCTGCAGAATAGAACAAAAGACAAGCTTAAAAACAATAGCATAAACAATTTAAAGACATCATAACAATTACATACAGTCTGTCATCCTGACTTCACAATATAAAGGAAAAAAGCTTTTGTTGTACCTTTCTGTTTTTCCACCAACTCCATGTAATCATCTAGATTTCCCTCCTTACTTTCACTTTCCACTTCTTCATCTCTCTCAGCATCTTTATCAGCATTAGTGCTTCCTGTTTCGAGATTATAATCGAATGTTGAATATAAAAGGGCTCAAATTAGGCAGAAACATTTGGCTTAGAAATATATTCTTTTAATAACAGTACCTGTGAATAACGGTGCTGCTTTACTGACACCTTCATCATCATCATCATCATCATCTTCCACAATCTCATAAAATGGGTCAAGAGCATCCAATAATTCTGCCATCCTATCCGTGACCGGGAGGGTTTCTATTATCTGCGATGAAACATTTGGTTGCTTATGATTTCATATGGATTGCTTAAATTTGAGAGCTTTATCACAAACTCTACAAACCAGTTGTATTTCTTGAACATATTCCGTCATGGCTTGATCCTTTGACATGTTTCCCAAGTCTTTCCATGCCTCCCTGCAAAGAATAGGTGTCTGGGTTGATATCCATGTCTGGATTTTTGCTTTATGCATCAAGGCAGTGCTTGATTATGATTTATTATGTTTCAGATTGTGCCTTTTGTCTGTTGTGAAATTCAAAAGCTGTTAAAAGATTAGTTCACCCAAAAAAAAAAATGAAAATCCTGTTATTAATTAAACGCACACAGAAAAGCAGTTTAACTCCAGACACTGTCTCATTCAGTTTAAAATTATACACCGGCTTCATTATACCAAGACAAAATTACATACATTTTTTTCCTGATACCTCCCTCTTCTGTGATAAATGCAAGATGGACTTACCCACTTCCTTACATATTTATGCTCTGTGTTCTAAATTGATCCCATTTTGGGCTGAAATATTTGAAACTCTATCTAAAATTTTACATTGTGAATTAGTTTTCGACCCACTTTTGATCATATTCGTAATTTCAGACTAAACTAGATCACTCCAGGAGTCTCAAAAACAATTGTTGTCTTACAGCTTTATTGTGGCAAAGAACCTGGTGCTAAGGTTTTGGAAATCAACAGAATCCCCAGCATTTAGATCTTGGCTGGAAGAATTAACTAAATTAGCACATTTGGAAAGGATCAGATTTCTTATGGCAAAGAAGTAGAAAATATTTTGACATGATTTGGTCTCCTCTCCTCTATCTTAAAAGCGTAGGTTAAAAACCCAGATGGTGATGGTCACACCAACAGTACTGCTTTAGTTAAGCTTTACAGTTTTTCTAGTTTGCTTTGACCTGGTTAAAGAAACTAGGTTCCTCTTCATTTTCATTATCACTATCCCAGCAGAGCAGAGGACCGGTCTTGCAAATGTGTAAACCCTTTCTCATTGGGTTGACACATTTTCCCTAACATTTTTCCAAACAGTTAACACAGATGTCATTCAAGCAGTCCAAACTCCATTGTTTTAGTTTTGGTAACCAAACAGAATCCATCTATTCCTAACTATTAAAAACTACCAACATCAGTATGAAATCACTGAAGCACCGGTTTGACACTCCTTCACACAAATCTTCAATTAGCCATCATTCTGCAAACCTTATAAAAACGATGGAAGGTCTGTGTTGTTCTGTGCCAGCATTGATGGAGGAGGTCAATATGGCTATGTCCTATACTCCCAATAGATTTGACTGTATATTAGTTTACATGTGTTTTCTCTAATATTTACAGTATTTTATTACTTTTGTCTGTTTTTTTTATATACAGTATTTCAGTTTCCAGCCACAGTTTGAAAAATGTCATGAATTCAATATATATTCAATCAAAGCACATCTTATTCTTGATCCAATTCTTTGCAAAAAGGCAAATTTGACAGCCCAAACAGAGACAACAAATGCCATTGGCTATAAGCTACAATGGCAAGCAATGGTGGTGCATTTTGAGTTCTGTATTTTGTATTTTGTTGTCCATTGTGTAATGATTAATTGAAAGAGCTCATATACTTGTTTGCAAGTTGTGTAGTTTGAAGGTAAAACTAGCTTTTGTTGCATATGTTAAATGTTTTGACACGATATGTGCCTTTTGCAAGCAAAATGTGTCATTTTGACCATGAGTGCCGCTGTTTAGGCCTGTGTGTTAACTGTTTTGAAAATGTGGAGTTTCAGTTGACAACTGCATCCAAGCAATCGAGAAAAACTGTAATCCCAGGGGTGGGGTGGGTTTTAGGGGTTAGATGTTTTGTGTCTTTTTTTTTCGAAAAGTGTATTCTGGGTTTATGCGAATTACTTAATAATTATATTATATTATTTTTGTTGTTGTTGTTTTTTTTTATGTGTGTGATATTTACAGTTTTTCTCAGTCGCTTTGGTGCATTTCTCACAACAGTTAATGCATTTCTCAAAACAATTAGTGCAAACTGCAAAACCTAGCTGATAACCTGCAAAAGCGTGTCACATGCTCAAAAATGGACAGTTCATTCCTCAAAAGCAAGTATTCATGTCAATCAAAGTGTCAGTATCATCCAAATGAAAAGTCCTGACACTATTGTTTATGAACAAGATAGTCAAATGGCTTTGTCGTGTTTTTTCATTTTCACAGTGTTACTCTGTACATTTTTTCAATGCAAAAAAGTCAGATGTTGGTGACACTTCCTGAAAAAGCTCAAGACAGCACTATATACTATTTGCACAGCCATTTGAAAACTACATTAAAGTTGGACATCACTGCATTTAGTGAGGTATCTGAGTACAAGACACTGAATATGCATGTTTCACATTTTTAGTCTGCATTTGCTCTTTACAATCCTAATTTATTCACAGCATTGTGCAAAAGAATAAACACACCCTTATTTACAACAAACATAAACTCCCTTTGGGTTGAACTGCACAACTGTAAACAATATTGCAGTACATATCGGAACTGAACCTGCAACATACACAGGTCTGTAAATCATTCCTCAAATTGTTCAATTTTAGAGCCATTTTCAGGACAATAAAGTTAGAAAATTTTATTTTATAAAGTTTGCTTGACTGTGATCAAGTGATCAAGCTCAACATTTTTGTATGTAATGACTGAAGTAATGAAATGAGGACTGTTAGTTTTATATGGAATGACTATTCAGCATTTAGAAGTTTAGTTCATTTTGACTGACATGACATAAGCGAATGATAATTTTATAAACAGCAGAGAGTTGTATGAAAGCAATTGATGCATGTCTGAAAGCATTTGCAATTTGTTGAAAGGAATGAGAAACTGCAACTAGGATGTGCACAAATGACTAATTGTTTTGAGAAATGCATGACCTGTTGTGCAAATGTAAATAGTGTTGTGAGAAATGCACCAAAGCGACTGAGAAAAACTGTAATTTGTTTATTTCTTTTTTGTAAAAAAAAAAAAGCTGAGATGTTGTAATATTTGCTGTAATGCTGTGCAATGCAATGCAATGCAATGCAATGAATATCTCAATAAAACTTTTAAAACAAAAACAGAAAGAAAATTTAGGTGGGCAAAGTCATAAATGGTCATTAGATGTTTTCTTGGAGATTCAGATGACAACAATTGAATCACTGAAGTCACATGGAAAGTTTTGACAATGGTTTTGGTTCCTTTTCTGTACTTTAGATGTCTTCCATTCCTGTCTACGAAAGACGACAGAGCTCTCAGATTTAATCTCAAATACATTCATTTGTGTTCTGAAAATGAATTTCTCAGGGGATTGGAATATGAGGGTGTGTAATTAATAACAGAACCTTCTTTTTTGGGGGGCGAATTAATCATTAAACTGAGCAGACTATCCAACTGAAGCAAATTTATATTGTAAAACAGTAATTGTCCCTACCCACTATACTATGATGAAAAACATTGTTATCATGATCATCTTTCAAATATGATCGAATCCCAAATTTCTTAAACATTTAGCAACATCTAATGGCAAGATCTATACAATTCACAAAACTGTATTGTCAGACTTGAATCTGAATTTTTTCCTGCATGACATCATGATAAATACTCCTTACAAAAACACAGACACTAATGTACAAAAAAAAAAAAAAAAAATCATTTTACCTTATTCAACTCTAAGACAGCCTGATGTACAATTGACTGTTTTAATATCACTTTATCAAAATTTAGGACTCTAAATTGACGGTTAGACTTTAATGGTGTAAATTTATGATTCAACACATGACTAGGGAAATTTTGAACCTTTCCAGCCTTGTGAGGTTCTTATAATATGAAAAGTCATATATTTTTTCAAGAGGCTTTCCTACTATCTTTAAACAGATTTTTATCTGTTTCATCAACTTTGTTTTTAAACTCACATACTTACTTACTTCCAGGGCATTTTATATTGAAGTTGATATTAAGCCACATTATGTTGGTGTTTTATAACATCAAATTTTTACAAGGTGGGTCGTAATCTCAATGCTCATAACCACCCAACCTGGAGGCCAAGGACATACACATACTCACTACGGACACTTTAACCAATTCACCTATTCACCAATTTAAACCAATTCACCTATAGCGCTACCCACTGCACCACCATGCCAGCCCAGACAGACTTACAGTTGAAGTCAGAATTATTAGCCCCCCTGAATTATTAGCGCCCCTGTTTATTTTTTTTCACCAATTTCTGTTAAATGGAGGGAAGATTGTTTCAGCACATTTCTAAGCATAATAGTTTTAAAAACCTATTTCTAATAACTGATTTATTTTATCTTTGCCATGATGACAGTAAATAATATTTTACTTGATATTTTTCAAGACACTTCTATACAGCTTAAAGTGACATTTAAAGGCTTAATTGGTTAATAAGGTGAACTAGGCAGTTTAGGGTAATTGGGCAAGTTATTGTATAACGATGGTTTGTTCTGTAGACTATTGAAAAAAAAAAATTAGCTTAAAGGGGCTAATAATTTTGTCCCAAAAATGTTTTTAAAAAAATTAACAACTGCTTTTATTCTAGCCGAAATAAAACAAATAAGACTTTCCCCAGAAGAAAAAATATTATCAGACATACTGTGAACATTTCCTTGCTCTGTTAAAAATAATTTGGGAAATATTTAAAAAAAAATCTAATCAAATCAAAAGGGGGCTAATAATTCTGACTTCAACTGTATATACCATACAGAATAAAAATACTGCAGAACACTCAAAAGTACAGCCATAAAACATGTTCAAGAATCTTTTTCATTGATCCAAAAGATCTAAGGTTACCTAAAAATCTGTCTGTTGTGTTCTATTTGGGATCATTTCAATTGTGAACCCCTGCTCTAAATAAATACATTTGATTTACTCTGGTCTGCTAATGCCTAATGAAGCTACAATTCAAACACAGCTTTTTGTATGTGACCCTGAAACTTATAACATTACATAAACACAGACCACAAAAAATAAGGGTCTATTTTTGGAAATTAAAATTTAATAAGTGAGGATGAGGTGGCGGAGTAGGTAGTGCTGTCGTCTCACAGCAAGAAGGTCGCTGGTTTGAGCCTCGGCTGGCCCAGTTGGCATTTCTGTGTGGAGTTTGCATGTTCATGTTCATGTGGGTTTCCCCTACAAGCCCAAAGACATGTGGTATGAATGAATTGGGTAAGCTAAAATTGTTCGTAGTGTATGTGTGTGAATGAGAGTGTGTGGGTGTTTCCCAGCGATGGGTTGCAGCTGGAAGGGCATCCGCTTTGTAAAACATATGCTGGATAAGTTGGTGGTTCGTTCCGCTGTGGCGACCCCACATTAATAAAGGGACTAAGCCGGAAAGAAAATTAATTAAAGATTTAATTAGCTTTCAATTGATTCATGGTTTGTCAGGATAGGACAATGTTTGCTTGAGATTCTACTATTTAAAAATCTGGAGCCAGCAGGATCAAATAAAATCTAAATACTGAGAAAATCCCCTTAAAAGTTGTCCTTATCAAGTTCTTAGCAATGCATGTTACTATTAAAAAATCTTTTTTATATATATTTACAGTAGGGAATTTACAGGATTTCTTCATGAAACTTGATCTATACTTAATATATTAATGATGTTTGGTATAAAATGAAAATCTATAATTTGTGCATACAAATACAAAAATAGGTTTGTGGTTCAGAGTCACATATATTATCTAACCCAAGACTGTCTGTAATGCATATTGCTTAGCAGCTCATATATCATTCATTCATTTTCTTTTCGATTTAGTCCCTTTATTAATCCGGGGTCACCACAGCGTAATGAACCGCCAACTTATCCAGCATCTGTTTTATGCAGCGGATGCCCTTCCAGCCGCAACCCATCATTGGGAAACCCATACACACTCATTCACACACATACATACACTACGGACAATTAAGTCTACCCAATTCACCTGTGCCGCATGTCTTTGGACTGTGGGGGAAACCGGAGCACCTGGAGGAAACCCACGCAAATGCAGGGAGAACATGCAAACTCCACACAGAAACGCCAACTGACCCAGCCGAGGCTCGAACCAGCGAACTTCTTGCTGTGAGGCGACAGCACTACCTACTGCGCCACTGTGTTGCCCAGCTCATATATTTATTATTAATTTAAACATATATTTTCAGCTCAAAATCTACACATTTTTTTCTCTTCGCATCAAAAACAATAATGCTGTAAAATATATGTTGAAATAAGCATCCCCATATTCATCACATGTATTCAAAAATTATGTACTTTAGTTTGAGAATATTAGCGCTGCCCTATTTCGAACACTTTAAAATTTCTCACCGCAACACTGCTTAATGATGTTCTTTAGAAAATATAACTGAACTGATTCAACTTAACATGTCAAATTCTTCTATGTGGGCTAATACGTATGTACCATTTAGCTTTTCCAATAGGATCCCAAGAGTTTGGTTTTAGGGTGTTACAGGGTCCTTCTGTAGCCTGTTTGTAGTAACTGTAGAACAAAACCAGCATATCATCGGACAGGTCATAAGAGCCTACGGGGAAACAAAAAAAAAGGAAGGATTAAAAGGAAACCGTTTCAGTTCAATACATGGCATTGATAATGAATAGGTGATACTGAGGTATTACCATCTTCAGGTAAACTTCTAATCACTTTTACGGCTGCTTCAAACCTCTTCTGAGCAGATTTGGAATCTTCCATTCCCCTTAATATCATGGACAGGTCTGCATCTTGATTGACAGGTGTCAGATATGTCAATTTATTACAACAATTAACAAACATACGCAGATGGAAAAGCATACAATGTTAATAAGAAAATAATTTAGTGGCAAATACATTAAGAATTCATCTAGCATATAGTCACTGAACAACACAACTGAATAAAAAAGAGGCAATTTAGCACATAAAATACTAATAAAGAACTCACCTCCTGTGTTTCATCGATCTGAAGATACTTCAAAGCGCCCTAGGTATTAACAGACGCAGTTGGGGTGATGTAGTTTCCAAAGAGCATGGATCCTACAGCGGTAAAGGGAATGTGGTGCAGTTATAGCCTACATGTCCCACAATGCCTTTGGGGCATATTTAAAGGCTTTCGCTCACGCTGAGATTGGTGTGGAGTCGTTCAACAGCGATTTTAACATGGGTTTCTACAATTTCTGAATATCTATCACATTTTCCAGAGTATATTAATGTATCTATTTTAAAGCATTATACACGTTGTCTTATTGTTTATTAGCCTACTTTAAACAGCCACCGAGCGTTCGTGCTGTTAAATAATAGGCTATTACATTAATTTAATTCTTAAGCAGTGTTAAGATATTGTTCATTTTTTAATGTGTATTTATTATTTATATTTTATAATATTATATCACTATGACTACGGTCGAGCAGATCTATGCACATGGGGTTCATAAAACATGTTGTCTTTAACTTCGAACAGCAAACTCTTTATTGTGATTCCAACTAAAAACAATGGCCATACAGTGAACAAAAATCATATATTTAGTCTTAATTGTAAATCTGCTCGTCGAGATCACACGCTGGTCAGAATATGGCAAGCCGAACTATACTTTAATGTATTTAACTTCAAATCATTACCGTGCTGCATTGCCTGTATTGTCTTAGAATAAGAACAGTCAAATATTATGTGCATGAATCAACCGTCGCTTTCTCTTCGTACTCATAGTCAAAACTTTGTGTTTACAGCTAAACATTGGTGAAACTTCATTTTGTGTATGTACATGTATGTATGTACATTGGTGCACCAACCATACATTTTCAAGTCGTACACAAACAGACAAAGGCAATGTTGTGTCTGACTGCTCTAAATATAGATTTTGGACTTGTACCCTCGTAAAAATCACACTTATACGTTCCGTTTTACATTTTTAGAATTACTCATGCATGGATTTGATTTATGCATGAACTATTAAAGGGCCATGAAACCCCCTCGTTTCAGCAGTGTGTTTTCACACCTATAAAACAAATAAGACTTTCCCCAGAAGAAAAAATATTATCAGACATACTGTGAACATTTCCTTGCTCTGTTAAAAATAATTTGGGAAATATTTTTAAAAAATCTAATCAAATCAAAAGGGGGCTAATAATTCTGACTACTAATACACGCTATTATGTCATGACCGTGACGCAGCTTCAAAAATTTTAAAGACAATATTTTTATTCCATAGTAGCTGTGCATTTACTTGCTTTCTGTTTGTCTTGCTCTGACAATAGCACTTCCAAAACACTGGCAGTGAGGTTTATGTTTCTATGTTCCTCTGAATTGAATTTCTTTGCAAATGTTTTGATTTGAAGTTTACTGTTGAATTAGCTCAAATTTGCACTCATTCAAGGAAGAAAGAGACAAGAACTTGTTAACATGCAACAATTTTAATCATAAACACAAAACAAAAGTATTGGTTTTCTCCACTGGACTCATTCATTAAATCATTTTCTTTTCAGCTTAGTCCCTTTATTAATCTGGGGTTGCCACAGCAAATTGAACCGCCAACTTATCCAGCATATTTTTATGCAGCAAATGCCCTTCCAACTGCAACCCATTTCTGGGAAGCATCCACACACATTCATTCACACTCATACACTACAGACAATTTAGCCTACCTAATTTACCTGTACCGCATGTCTTTAGACTTGTGGGGGAAACCAGAGCACCCGAAGGAAACCTACGCATACGCAGGGAGAACATGCAAACTCCACACCGAAACGTCAACTGACCCAGCCGAGGCTCAAACTAGCGACCTTATTGCTGTGAGGCGACAGCACTACCTACTGCGTCACTGCATCACCAAAAAGACAACATGCAGATAAAAATAAAAAGCTATCAGCCTTTTGAGTAATTTTAGTTTATCCTACTCAGTTATGCGCATGTTTTTTTTACGCATTTTCAAAATTTTGTGTCAGCATATGGTGAAAGACGTGACTGTGCAAAGGCACTGCTGAATCTTCCGCATGCATTTGACACAAAAGTAGAAATCAGTCTCAAGGGAATAAGCCAAGAGTGAGGAGTGATGTTATCTGGTGCAACTATGCCACACCAACATTTTTTAACACTGTTACACATGTTTTTTTTTTTTTGTTTTTTTTTAACAATAAAAATTCAATTGCAAAACTTTGTGATTGTATACTAATGAAAACTGGAAGTTGTGTGAAAAAATAAATAACTAAAAATGCTCTTTAATTGCAATTCATACTGAAATGTTTTTGTAATAATTCTATAATCTTAATTGTTACTATTAATAACTGAATTAAAGAATCAATTATTTTTTATTAAATACAAGAAAAATAACATCACTGCTTTGACGTGAAAATACAATAACAAAACATTAGGAAAGAAAAATAAATAAGCATGATAAATAAAAAATAATATTGTTCCAAAGAAGTTTGATGTGAATGCAACTAAAGAATAAGTGAAATAAAGTCTCTTCATGTATATTGCAAAAAGTACACAAATTAGATATATCAAAATAATTAGCAATTTGGGGATTTGTATACATTATGCAAAATCTTAAAACGTATCTCTCTCATTTTGTTGGATGTGCTGAACTTTTCAGGTAATAATGACCATGCTCTCTTTTAAACAATCAATTCAACGTTACTAATAAGAGTACAATTACGACGAGTAGTAACTTTAGGGGTATTTATAGCTATTTCGGCTTGCCACAAACCCCAGTAAGAATGCCGTTGTTTTTCACATCGCTGACAAAAACTGTTCCTCCTATTGGTCCAGACCTGGTTCTCAGAACCAAACAGCCAATCACAGAACAGTGCGTAAAGCGCTGGGCTGAGAATTGTCGTGCTGCTGTAAAAGAGGAGCCAACGGGAATCCCACAATGCCAGGCGAGGGACCTCCTGTTGGAGAGTGAAGCTCCGCTGGTTTCAATGAAAGAGGGGGAGAAGAGTAATGCAGAGGGATGTAAGATGGCAGAGCTACAAATGTTGTTAGAGGAAGAAATCCCAGCAGGAAAAAGAGCCCTTGTGGAGAGCTACCAGAACCTTTCAAGGGTTGCGGAATATTGCGAGAACAATTATGTGCAGGTATGGATTGGAGAAATAAATTGCCTTTCCCTTTCGTGTATTGTCTCAATCAGAGTGGATTTGATTGAAATGCGAGCACCGCATTTGTAGCATTACAGAGGATTCTCTTCAAATGCTTCTGGGGGCGCGTTGAGCCATGAAAGGCGTGATATATCCATGTAATATAGATGCTGGAGCTTTGTTTTGGGTGTTATATGCGTTGTTTAAGGCTGATGCACACAATGCACGGATTCACTTTCGGAGGGTGTGTCAGAGACGTGCCGCTTTCACTACGATGGATGAAGATACATTTGAAGGAATAAAACAGTGCAATGGTCGAAAGACCACATAAATTATTGTTACTAATCTAGTTTTATGATAGATAATGGCAAACCGCAGCTCAAGCCGCTACAATGTATGTGTAGCGCTGCAAACGTGTTTGAAGCCAACACGTAATTTTTCGTATTAATACGTCATCGTTTGATTGTTTCCACGTTTAATTAGTTTGCTATATCAAAAATGTGTCCGCTATTTGGTTTGTTTCGAGGTCCAGACGGGTGTCAAGTCTATTTGGGTAACAGTATGCATGTGATGAAAGCCCAGATATTCGATATTCCCTTCTGCCTTCATCCACGCTTTAGCAACGCGGTATTACAGGGAGCGTGAAATAAAATAGCCACTTTCCCCAAATGTAGAATATGATTGTTTGTCTGTGTTCAGATGTGTATTGTCTGTGAGATAGAATGGCGAGACGCCTAGACGCGAAATGTCGGTGGTGGTGTGAATTAGTTATTGCTGACACACCTGTGTTAATGTGTCTCCCACTGAAGCTTTTCACTCACACACCTACAGTAAAGCACAAGACAGTGAGAGAGACTGTTAGGAAGAATTGAACTGCTTCAGCCGTCCAAATGCTGTTTATTCTTTTAAAATGTAGCTGAGATATTTCATAGAAGTTATAAATGAATATATTTATGATGAATATCTTTTGTAAAAGATGTGTACTATGATTTATTTATGTTGACATTCTGGTGTAATAGTAATTGGAACAAGAATGAGAAATGTCTGTGGATTTTGATGGTAATTAAGATGTGTTCAACGAGAAGCTAAACCAGAATGTATCATTGTTTTACCTTCAGTATTGAACTTTTGGTTTAAGAGCATGTGGTTAATAATATAATGATTTTGTAAATGTTAGTTCTGATACACATCTTTACCTGTTATAAGTTTTTATGTTCGCATTTTTACTTTGAAATGAATCTGTCATGATTAGCGGGGCGCTCTTAAGACTGATGTACCATTATTATTATGTTTCTGTTATTATTTACCTTCTACTGTTCATAGATCATAACTATGATCATAACTAGGGCCAGAAAATATTACTTTACAAACTGTGTTGTAAATAAATCATACAAACATTTTAAAAGTACTATCATTATATCAAAATACTATTAGTGTAATTAATTAAAAAACTGAATAAATATAAATGTACACACATTTACACAAGCAAACACACAGACTCAATGATGGGCTAAAGATCTGTGGATTTCTGCGTGCGCAGATTCCATGTGGGCCTAATTTTAACTTAGTCCATAATATCGATTAAAATATATACTGATTTAATATTTTACATATACATTTGTATATTTTAAAGAAACATTACTGCTCTGTCCTGATTAGAGGGAGAGATTTATTTTGAAAACATGTTGGTTTTGTAAGGTTTCACAGCTTTTGTCTTTTTTTTTTTTTATAAAAAATTCCACAATTTTTTTTATTATTTATTTATTTTTTTTTACAAATGTCTGGTGTGATATTTTGATTATTTGGGGAAATATAGCAATCTATTTTGGAAATTAAATGTATCGAGTAAAATAAATAATTGGAGTCCAATTAGTTTAATATCTGTATTTATGTCAATATTTGATGCAATTCAGGGAGCTTCAGTTAATCGATCGACCATTTACAGTTTTTGATAGCTCCAAACATGTTGGGAAATTCCCAAGTAAAATACATTTAAGTAATTTAGAAAAATAAACCATGGAAAAAATGAAGATCTTCATCAGTTATCTGTTGACAGCTCATTATTGGCGTGTGAGATGCAAAGCCAAAATTAGTTTTCAGTTCTCAAAAATATGCAAATCTAATGTCCATTTAATCATAAAAGCTGACAACAAAAAAAGCTGCTATTGTATTTGTTCTGCATGAGTAAATCATATATTTATGACCAGTGTGCTAATTCATACAGATTTAATGTTAAACCCTAAATGAGAGTATTCTTTACAGGCTCAATTGTGCAGTTGGTAGGGCTGCCCAATATTGAAAAAACATTATCTTGATAATAGTATATGCAATATCCTTATTTCAGAGAATAAATTATGTTAATTTTATTAGCCAAGCATTTGTGTGCTGCGTGCATAAGTTGTTTATGCAAATCTGACCAATCAGATGGGGTCTTTACTCTCTTCAGCCCCACCTTTCCAGTAAAATAAATACTGAAAATAAATACTAATGCTGGGAGGCAAGACAGGAAAAAATAAAAACAACCAATCAGATTTTCTGCTGAGGTTTTCAATCAATAGTGTTTTAAAGGGGACCTATTATGGAAAAATCACTTTTATAAGGGGTTCAATCACCGTTGTTTGGCATCAGTGTGTAAATATAACCAGTAAAAACTAATAAACTCTTTATTTATAATCACACTTTATAGAAACAGTCTGCAGAAACGCATCGATTAACATTCTCCCTTTGTACATGTTATCAGAAGGGAACAGCCCCGCCCATTAGTGACAATCTCTCCCTCATTAGCATAATCAGCCCTGAGTGAGAAGCAGCCATCTGCCATTAGAGTTTTCACACGCTGAAGATGATGTCAGTGACTATGAGGATTAGAAATATGTAGTTTTTGATGCCCAAATGTTAGGAATTGAATTAAGTATTTAACATCTTTAGTGGACGTTGAACACTTATGCGAGTAGTTTTAGAGATGATACATTCAGTGAGCATTCAAAAGAGGTCCAAATGACTCAAATATGTTCCTCTTGTGGTTTTGCTGGGTGTATCATTCTCGAAAAGAGGTCCAGAGGAGGGTTTTCTGGCACCAGACATTTGGGAATTAGTCATGTCTTACAATGACTTGCACCATGTCCTTTGAATCACTATTAAAATCATTTTGTGAATGAAGTCCAGAATGCGTCATGTATAATTGATCACGTTTCAATGCATTCGTTTCTTATGAATAAGAACGTGTTCACTCATGAGTTTGGAGTCAGTGAGATTTGTTTTCTTTTGAAAGAAATTGGTAGTTTTACTGCATGAAATATTGTGAATGACTAATTCACAAAACCACAATTGTCACATCGCAGGATCTGCAATATCACTGCAAGCATTTCAAGTGAGTTTAAGCCATTTTGGGCACAAGAACGGATAATGTTTGTAGCTTAGAGATTAACCGCATATAATTATTTACACAAGGAACACTGTGAAAAATGCTGGGTTCCACACAACCCCTTCAGCTCATCGCAATGCAAATCAATTAAGTTAAAGTTTTTTTATTTCTATTTTAAGTTGATTTAACCTAAAATAATGAAGTTGTTCCTAAAAAACTAAAGCACTGTGTTGTTAAGCCTGTAAACATTAAGTTGACTTAATTTTTTATAATTATGCACAGTTCATTATTAATTTAACAACTTAAATGATAATATTATCATTTATTGATTTAATAATTTTAGGGCAAAAGGTTTATTCTCTTTAAGTGAAGTCAATTAATCGCTTTTGATTTTCATGATTCATGTCTTAAAACTATAAAGCAATGTTTTTTTTTCATCATTGCCTTTTTGTATTTATCCGTGTTTGTAGTTTGTTCATTATATTTTATGCACATACCCTCCCTTACAAAATCTTCCAAATCAATTTAAAAATTATTCATTCTTACCAAACAGAGCTTTTAAAATCACCCTGCTAAATTGTTCATATAGCAATACATATATAGCAAAAAAAAGTAATATTAAAATCATTTTTTTAATTTGTATTTGACATTAAGTGGTTTAAAGCTTACTGTAAAGACAGCTTAACAAATGCCATTCAATTTAACTTTTTATTAAGTACAGAAAAAAAGCAGCACAATTTTTGTTTCTATATATAATAATAATAATAAAAATAGGTGTTTCTTGATTATCTGACAGCATATTAGAATGTTTTTTTGATGCATGTGACACTAGAGACTGGAGCAATGAACACTTTAAATAATGAGGAAGTTCTACAAATTAAAAATTAAATGCCGCGACAGGCGGTCAGATTTAAAGCCACTAATAAAAGGCTATATTCTTAACACATGGCAAACAGACTGAGATAAGTGCTCAGAAAATACACTTTTTGAAATTCAGCCCGAAGAAGGAAGGAAATCCAACTATTTTTTTCAACTGAAGAGATGATGAAATTGTTCACTAAAGATGTCGAATGGGACACACAAAGCTCACACATGAACATTTACTCAAAGCAGAAGAGCCCCTACAATGACAATATTGCAACAGAGACCAAACTGTTAAACCTATTCTTGTGGATTGCCCTATTTTTAATATTATCAGAGATATTTTTATCTGGAGAGACTTTAAATGAAATATTTTTAAATGTGAATCCTTCCAAAAGTTTATCAAAATTAAGCCTTATACATTTGTCTTCTATTTTTATCTTGTATATTATTATTCCTGTATTTTCATCTGTATTATTTATTGCTGTTGATGAATTTTAATTTTTAAAATATTTTTATAATTATAGAAAAGTGATATTTATAAAATGTCAAACTTAATCAGTTTTTTTTCCTTTGCCATGACATAGCCAGAGAAGCTGATGAGGCAATAAACTCTCTCTCCATACAGCGGGCAGCAAAACACACTATTTAAAAAAACATTAAAAATAATTAAGCAAACTTTAAGTATTCTAAATTTATTCAATATTAAAGGAGAAATCAGCATTTAAATTTGACAGGACGTTTTTAGTTATAAAGCGAATGCCCAGAAATGATTCTGCTTTAAGTCTTACAGCATTATTTATGTTCTCATGCAATATATCATAAGTTCTAAGTGTTTTTTGGGCTGTTTAGTAGGATATTGTGTAATTATACCACAGGAAGGACATTCATGGCTCCATTCATCTGTATTTCCCCCTGTGGCGACAAACACATGGTCTAAGAACAGCTGAGAAAGACTGACGTCTAGTAACAGGTGGTGTTTAAAGCAGACCTGGGGTCTGTTCGGCATGCTTACCACAGTCTAATTGTTAACAAAGATTTAAGTTTACTGTGGTGTATTTTGGAATATCTACCTCTATTCCATGCGTGTTCAATAAGAAAAGGTCTGGAGAGGGTTTTCTTCAATGCCAAAAATATTAGTAATTTATTAGATACAAATGAATAATTCGATGACAGAGCTCTGGGTTACGTTACCCCAATGCAATACAAGAATTACATTCAGGAGGTTCGCAACTCACTTACATTTCCTGACTCCAGTATATATATACACAACTGATCTTAACAGGTGGAGTTTTGGTTTAACGTCACTTATCAGTCATTCTGCAGTCCCTTGGCTCTTTGCAACCCCTGGACATTACTTCCTCTTTCTGCAACCTTTCTCTGCATACCAGAACTGAACATTTATGTGCATCTTTAATATATTTCACAACTTCTACAAGCATCAGGACAACTTGTGACATGTCTAGACTATAGTTCTGGAACAAAGGCCCCCACCCTCAATTTATTCTTATTCTGCTTTTCCACTAGTCAGCAGTTCTTCTAAAAAGTATGCAGCACAGTAAAAAAGAGGAAGTTTGTCTGGTCAAGATGTTTTATAATACAAAAGAGAAAGATTGATTAATCTGTTTTTAGTCTAAACATTTTTCTTATAAAAAAATAATAAAAAGAATAAAAATAAAAATAAATTCCTTTTCTCCAACATGTACAAGCATTTATGCAATTAGGGCTGGGTGATATGACAACTCCGGGACGATAACCGTTTTGAAGGTACACCGTGGTTTGGAATAGTCAAGGTTTTAAAACCCTCAAAACATTCTGTTATATCATTCCTATGGTATATGTAAGATTTTTTTATTATGTTTTTTTTTTTTTTACAACAGTATCTCTAGCAGAAAAGATCTCCAAAGATGCCATTTTAAAATGTAAATAAATCTGTGTTTTTGAATCACAGTAGTCAGTAGCAATGTTTCCATCCAGAAATGCAAATTAAATGTATGTGCAAAACTAGATTATAGCATAAAAGACGTGCAGATAAAGCAGCGTTTCCATCCAACGAGTCAAACTGAACAAAATCGTCACTCTCTGATTCACTGGTGCCAAATATTAACAGTAAAAATGAAATTTGTGGCAGTAGGAGACTAGATAAATGACTTGCGACAAATCCCATGACACAGACACTCTTGACAGTTCTGGAAGTAATTAATAATATAAAAATACTAAATGATCAAGGCATTTTAGAATGACCAAAACAACTTTTCAGATGTTCTACAATGTGCACATTCTTTACACTCATGTGCATCTTGGCGTTTCCATCAACCAATTTATTTATGTATTTTTTTTATGCGGGTATTATTTAGCCTATGTTTACTGTACCAAAATGTAAAAAAAATATTTCTCAAATATAATATATTGGAATGGATGTGTGAACTTTCTTTTCCGGAAAAAATACGCAACATCCTCGCCTGTGTGAACATCGCTTTCTTGAGTTTACCGGTAAAGTCATTCCAGTAATTTTCTGGATATTTACTGGTATCACTGTGTGAAAGGGGCTATTTTCCGACATGAACACTATCAATATGTGATGGCTAGTTCTTGTAGAGCTAAGAGCTCATCTATAATTGCTGTATTCAAGACTAAGATGATTTGATAATTATGCAGCAAAGCGATTATTGCTGTTGCTCATATTTGAGGTTAGGACTTGGAAGAAAACCCTGCATTTACAGAAAAGGAATAAATTGCACACTATTTACTGACCAGAATGTGATTATAATCAAAAAGCAGGCGCGCAAAACACCCCATCAGCCACAAAATATTTCGAAAGCATGTTATATCCGAATGTTTAATTCTTTATAATGGCCTGAGCGATAAGGCTAAATGTGTTTAGCTTAGTTTTATTGATTGCTCTTGTCTAACAATGCTAATGTGCCAAGCTGTTGATGAAATGGGAGATTTGAATGTGAAATGTTTTGATTTTTGTTTTCAACAATAGGAGATGAGTTCTCTCTAAAATGGTATCTTTGATGCATGTTTGAGTAGGTTATCCAAAGTTATCTTGCCTGTTATGTTGCCTGTTGGTTTCATCATACCCCCAATCATTTGTCAGATTAGTTCACAGAATGTACTGCTTGATTACATGACTCTGTGAAAATGGATCATATTGGTTATTCACAGCATTCTGTCTTCAAATGGTTTTGTGCAATAGCTGCTAAATTGTATATTTGACCACCTTTCTCCTTTCTCCCTGCTGTTATCCAGACTTATTTCCCCAGAAAATAAACAGTTCTGTCATAATCGAATCACCCCTGAAATAAATGAGATGATAGTTGATTTTTGCGACCTGTGAAGATACAGTACTGAGCAAATGTCCTTAGCAATACAAGCTTTTTTGGCCTACAACTTTGGCACAATACATAATCAATCAGTCTCTTTATTAAAAACAAAAAAATACAAAAGAAATATGTGCCAAAAACAACAACACGCATATGATTTCCTCTTCAGGCAAAAGTCTATGTTTAATGTGGCTTCCTATGGCACCAAGCAACTCGAACTGTTTTCTTCTAATTGTCCTGACATTTTCTGAAATAATGTGCTGCTCTGCATTATCAAGCTTATTTTAGCACTTTTCAGAGTTCTTCTTTATAAATAAGGTCATTGCACACTGAATCTGAACTTTTAGCCCATAATTCGACCTCACATTGTATCAATCACATTGACACACTGCCTTCAAAACCTTAGTCCATCATAAAAAATAAAAAAAATGCATTCAAAAAGCGTTGTTTTGACAGTTCAGAGCCACCGTACAAGCAAAAAGCTAAATACAGAATGCCGTCATTTGAGCTACAGATAACTTTATGACAAACACAATGCATAAAATAAAGACAGAATGTGGCGGACAGTTGAGAACCCCTATGCTGGATTCAGTGACTGGTGCACCTCTGCCCTGCTGCTGCTTGGTGTGTGTGTCCATGCATTTGCCGTACTGCCCATAGATATTACAGAAAGCATTGTCCACTTTTGTCTTTCGTGGTTTTGACACGTCAACATGGCCACCATCTATTATAATGTCTTTGGTACTGCCAGTTTCTGTTCGAGATTTGTTTACATTCATAATATGTGAAGTATCACAAGCAATGCTTTAAAATTCCACCAGTTTCCTGAAATAAACATTGCATTTGCGGATAATCCAGCGCAGCTCTTTGATAATAAGCTGAACTCTCCTTCCTCTAATGGAGAATTGGATGAACCCAATATGTAGCCTATTCCTCTTTCTTTTTCCACTTTGGAGAAGAGAGAAATACAAAGAATCATTGCTTTTTTCGTAATGGATTGTAGGGCTGCTCGATTTTGGTAAAAATCATAATCACGATTATTTTGGTCATGATTGTAATCATGATTATTCAAAACGATTATCAGTTGAAGTCAAAATTATTAGCACTTCTGAGAATTTTTTTGAAATAAATATTTCCCAAATGATGTTTAACAGAACAAGGAATTTTTACAGTAATTCCTTTAATATTTTTTCTTCTGGAGAAAAGCTTATTTGTTTATTTTGGCAAGAATGAAAGCAGGTTTAAATATTTTGAAACCCACTTTAAGGTCTATAATATTAGTTAGTCCCCTTAAGCAATATATATTTTTATTGTCTGCAGAAGAAACTACTGTTATACAATGACCTGCCTATTTACCCTAATTAAGCCTTTGAATCACACTTTGAACCTAAATGCTTGTATTTTGAAAAATATCTAGTCAAATATTGTGTGCTGTCATCATAGCACGACATATGGTGCAATAGCATGTCAGGGCATGTCAGGGCGTTGCGAGTTCAAATCCCGGCTCGAGGACATTTCATTACCCCCTCTCTCTCCCACTTCGCTTCCTGTCTCAATTCTGTCCTATCTAATAAAGGCAAAAAGGCCAAAAATAAATCTTAAAAAAATAAAAATAAGTAAATATTATGTTCAGAAATCTTCTTCTTTCCATTAAACCAGTGGTCACCAAACTTGTTCCTGGAGGGCCGGTATCCTGCAGATTTTAGCTCCAGCCCTAATCAAACACACCTGAACAAGCTAATCAAGGTCTTACTAGGTATACTTGAAACATCCAGGCAGGTGTGTTGAGGTAAGTTGGAGATAAATCCTGCAGGGACACCGGCCCTCCAGGACCAGGATTGGTGACCCCTGCATTAAACAGAAATTGGGGAGGAAAAGGGTTGCTAATATTCAGGAGGGCTAATATTTCTGACTTCAACTGCCTATATTATTTTTCACCCTGCAAAGGAAAGAAAAATAAATACAGTAGAATAAAAATATGAAACAAACTGTGCTTTAAGCACCTTCACTGTAAGAAAAACAGTTTAACTACAAAAGTGCGGTGCAGTGAGGGATTTTCTTGTTTTGTTTGATTAATGATAAAAAAAGGCGGCAGCAGGAATTGCGCGCTGTCACTTTAATGGTTTCGCTTTCACATTTCTTTTGATTCTCAACTCGTTTGTTTATTACACAAATGAGGGTCAATATAAATAATCACTTAATACCGCGTTTTGACACCTATTTGACCATTAAAGCGTTCACATTAAGATAAGATGTGTGTTCTCTGCCCGTCTCAGTGTGCGAATGAGACCGAATGCTGACCACATGCTTCCGACTGTGTGTGTGCGCCGCACACACACACAGAACCATGCGGTCTTTCGTGCTTTTAAGAGCAACACGTGTACAACTGGAAAGGGGCGGTATATAATGCAATAATCGTTTAACTCCTATCCTAACAAACTATACATCAACTGAAAGTTAATTTATTCACCCTGTATAAATGAAATCTTTTTAAAAAATTGACAAACATTTACACTTATGACTGGCTTTGTGGTAAGGGTTCACATTTCATTCCAAATTATGGACCTCATTGCTGAATTCACCACCTGATTACCTAATCCCAACCACACCTCCTAAACCTAACCCTACCCCCACACCTAATCCCTATTTTATCCTACACTGATGATTGTGGGGATGTATAATCTGTCAGGGGTTCACTTTTTGGCACAATGCTTGCAAGTGGGAGAGCAAAGTTATTTAATATTTTCAAAGTTATTTTTACAAACACATTAAAGACAAGAATGAACCTCATTAGTTCTCTCAAATGAAATGTGTTCTTGATCTTCTGTGTAGGATTTTTAATGTTGTTCATCAATGTTTTTAGAGATGCACTGTTTGACAGGCAAGGAATTAGAATTCTCTATTAAATTTAGTCAATTTCTGACATTTTCATTAGGGATGCACTGAAAGGAAAAATTCTGGGCCAAAATGGAAAATTTTGTATGCACTTCGAAAACCAAAAATGCTTTTTAATAATTATTTAATGTTTTGCTGAATATTATAAAATAATCTGGCTAGATATTTAAAATGTATCTCAGCAGTCTTAAAAGAGAACTCCAGTCTTCCCTCTCCTCAGACACTTACTCCAGCTCCTCCGAGGGGGATCCCGAGGTGTTCCCAGGCTAGCTGAGAAAGTAGTCCCTTCAGTGTGTCCTGGGTCTTCCCTGAGGCCTCCTTCCAGTGGGACATGCCTGGAACACCTCCCTAGCTAGGCGTCCAGGAGGCATCTGAAACAGATGCCCGAGCCATCTCAGCTGACTTCCTCCTGGATCCTAGGTTCAACCATCGGCCCAATACTCCTTTCCAGTACCCTGCCATAGACCTGTTATATTTGAATATAACAAGCCAACAAAATAAATATTTTATTGACCGTGAACGAGTCGAGATGCATCGTTTTACCAGTGTTGCCATGGCAGCACAGCAGTACTATTGCAAGCATCAGAAACAACCGTTTTCTATGTTGTGTACTAAGTATACTACATAGAAATGTTCTATTGGCTCAGGCATATCATTTAAGCAGACTGTGCTTTCCTGGTGAGCATGAGCATTTCATGCATAAATATACATGTACATGAGATATTGAGCTATTTTGAACTTTGACCTTGGTGCGTGTGAAAGCCAAGTGACAGTGGGCTCCACTGCTTTTACGCTTTGGTCGACGCAGCAACGAAGTCTCTTGTGCCTGGTATGAAATCTGCTTCTCTCTACACAGTGACTACAGTCGGAGGGAGGGTAAACCAGCGTGCTGAACACTGCTCGGCATTGTAGCACAGCATTTATATTTTTTCTACAAATATTTTTTTGCTGTTTTTCTCTTTCAGCTAAATTATTATTATTTATTTTTTATTTTTTATTTTTTATAAATTAACTAATTTAAATCAATAACGCCTAAGCTAATGTAAAGCATCTTGGTTTGGAGTGGATTTAAAGTGCAGTGGTTGACTCTTGCAGATATTTCAGCCTGTGCTAAAGGCAATAAACATCTTGTTCATTTATTTATGTTCTATTTGTTTCTCTGGTTTAAACAACAAAATATATATATATATATATATATATATATATATATATATATATATATATATATTTTTTTTTTTTTTTTTTTTTTTCAAGAAAGCTGTATTGGAATTGGTCAATTTGCTCAACACTTTTTATATTTAAACAATTAAATGAGTTTGTTCTTATAAAATGATTGGGCCCTATCATACACTCAGCGCAATGTGGCACAAGGTGTGACGCAATTGTTGTTTGCTAGTTTCAGCTTGGCGCAAGAGTCGTTTTGACGTTTTCACCACGCTGTTTAAATAGCAAATGCATTTGCGCTTATATGTGCGCCCAAAGGCATTCTGGTCTAAAAAGGGAGACGTGTTAATATTTTGAGAAACTATAATAGATTTTTCAATAGACCAGGACAAAGCCATTCTGTTGTCCAGCGCAGAACGCGTTAGTTGTGCGCCTCGCTTACACACCGCTTAATACACACAAGATGTAGAGCAAAACACAAATATCTTAAAAGAGAATTAAAATATTAAGGATATATATAGGATATAATAAGAATATATATAAGATATAAATATAAAGGATTAAAAAATTTCAAAACATATTATTTTCTAGCCTACATAAATTAAAAAAACTACTGCCTTCATGCCTTCTTCATCTCGGGAGGCTTTTTCAGTTCATTCATAACAATTTGCTTTTGTATAATGTTATTATTATTAGCAGTATTATATATTATATCCATATTTATATTTGTTTTGTTAAAAACAAGCTTAGATTTGTCCAACTGTCAGGTTTTAGACCAAATGGGGCACAGCATGTGTATTAGGATATAGCTCAGTATTTTGACGACACTTCATTATTATTGTCCATTTATTCGTTTGCTGGAAATTAGAACTGAATTTAGAAATAGTTTTGAAACAAATACTTGTGCTTAACAAACTAAATTAATTATTTTTAGGTTAATGGATGTCTGTTTGTAAAAGGTTTCCCTATCCACAAGAGCGAAAGGGAAAGGTAATAATTTATCTCTCATTCTCAAGCTGTAGATGCTCTGTTTAACTGTTTTCTTGCGAGTGAAATGCTCAGTTTTTCCACTTACACTTACTTTACATCATGTAAATAGCAAATGCACCATGGCACGATGCAACTGACTCTTAAAGGGAATGGGAGATGAGACTTTGATTGGTTTATTCTCAAAACACACCTATAACTCATTAGGAAAATAAGATCAACCCTTTTAGATCTTGCGGCACCCTGAATGCTTTTGCGCCCTGTGCTTTGCACTTTGCGCATGCACCATCAAAACAGAGCCCTATATGTTTTCTGAAAACAGAATTGTTGTTAATTGAGGCTTTAAAAAATTATTAGTTGCACTGCATGATTGGTTTAAAACTACATTTCCTAAATTCCTTTATAATCTTTTTAAACTATAGAATTGAATGATCAACAAAACTGTGGCTTTTACATTTCCTCAAAATATACTTTTGTGTTTTGCAAAAAAAAAAAAGTAATAAAGGCTTGGAATGACATAAGGGTAAGTCAATGACAGGGTATTTATTTTATGTTTGAACTAACTACTTAGTTTTTTTTTTCCTATTTTGCTTAGGCACAAGACAAGAGGAAAGCCCTCGAGGAGACCAAAGCCTACACCACCCAGTCCCTGGCAAGCGTGGCCTATCAGATCAATGCCTTAGCCAACAATGTGCTGCAGCTGTTGGATATTCAGGCTTCACAGCTGCGCAGGATGGAGTCCTCCATCAACCATATCTCTCAGGTTAGTCCTGAACACTTAAAAACAACAACATTGAATTACATAGGAAAAAATGCAGGGGCAAATTTGCATGATTTTTTGTGTAATAGATTGGCATGTGGTTCTATATATGATACAGCACTCGACACAATATATAATTTTTATGTTATAAAGTGACACAATTAAAATATGCTTAGTAAAAATAAAATATATATTTGCTGGTTAAAAATCTAAAACAAATGCAATAACTATGTAAAATAATGACTATTAAATCCCTGGCAGTCATTCATGAATCATTTACAAATATATGAGTAAATTCTGGGTCATTTCCGTGTGCTTCTATCTGAGACAAACTTGGGAAATCTTAGAAGATTTTTGAGATCTGAGGCTAAAATTTGTGGTCTTTGGTCATTAGTTTGACAATGGTTTGACCGACAGCCAATTAATCAGCGTTGCAATCGAAATTTCCTGTCAAGTTCTGGCAGTGTCAGAAGATTTCAGACAGATTTCCCTGAGTGTAACTTCAGCTGTGACAAGCATCAAACAGAGAACCAATAGGAACGCCAAATCTGTAATATTATTGCTACAGATTGTTTGTTTGCTGTGAAGTATAATGTCAGGACGCGCGATAGTGAAACTGTCACGATTGGGTGATGTCAAACTTCAAACTTTTTCTAACGTTTTCTTCACTGTTGTTCAATCTGACATCGGTTATCGATCAGCTTTGGTTCACACTTTGTCTTTTGTCAAGTTAGGCCCAATCACAATTCTATTTTTGTACCCCTACCCCTTTCCCTGGCCCTTACATCCGAGGGTTAAGGGGAAGGGCTTCAAAATGTACCCTTAGGAATTTGGACAGCACTACACCACCTGCACACGTCATCATATGTCCTCGCAATCTGATGCTTCATGTGAGATCAGACGATGGTGACTGCTGTAGTTATTCCAGTTGTGTTTTTTATTAGTATTTATCTTCAGGAAATCACTGAAGGCTTATAGTATGTTATCATAACGATCTAATGTGGCAATAAGATCGTAACTGTACTGTGTATTTACACATTGGCCATATTCGTCAATGTAAACACACCAAAAACAACATTATCAATATAGCAGCAAACACTGTAAAATGCCAATTGACAGCCATTAGACATTACTGACAGGGTATTCGAGTGTCAGAATGCTGTGTGACTGCTGTACAGGAGTTATTAATAGGGATTATAGATCATAAAATTTAGCATACATTTTTTTTTTTAAAGCATGACGGTAAAACACGAACCCGATTGTGAATTTATTAAAACATGTGTTTGTTTGTCGTAAAAATTCATAATTATGACAAAAAATACTAATTTGTGGATCTCATTACTTCCGGGTTCAGCAATACTGCCTTTGTGGCAGTTGTATTCTGGGAATTGTTCTTACCCCTCCCTTGGTTTCAAGTATGGTCCTGAAAAATCTTCGTTCGAAGGGCTATTCACCCCTTCCCCTTAGCCCTACGCCTTCAAGCTAAAGAGAATTGGGACAAGCCTACCCCTTGGCGTGCACGCGCAAAACGAGGGGTAAGGGCTATGGGGTAGAATTGGGATTGGGCCTTAATGTCTACCTGAATGCAAATTTAAATAAATAAATAAATACATTACCTTTTTATATTACATTTCAAAATTAACTTGGCTACCGATATGCTTACATACTGTATGACTATAACAATATTACATTATGACTTTCTTGCTGCTTTGCCCTGTGAGTCATGAGTGCTTGTTAAATGTACACTGCTTTGCTTATTAAATGTGAATTTAACCCCACACACTCTCCTGTTCCTGACTGCCATCAGTTATTTATGTAATATGCATTAATAATTAGTTTTACATGGACTAGACAATGGATTATGCAGATGGTGATTAACTACCATAAATGTGTTGGAAATTAAATAATCCTAATGCCTGACGTGCCATAATAACAAGAGCCCAAACGCAGTCATAACCAATGAAAGATTACTTTTATTATAAGCCGTGATTTGTAAAGGGCATCTCAGACAGTCTTCTCTGTAGATGCATCGCTGTTTGAAAAAAGCATCAGAGCTTTTTCTTGTCCATTTAAAGTGGAGGATGGAGTGTGTTTATTGAGGGGTTATAATAGATCCTGCTCCACTATCATGTGCTAGAGTAGATTTTCACATCCTTAATGGAATCTAGATCTAATGATTTGCCTTCTACTGAAGTTAAAAGGCTCCTACAAACTAGTTTTCCACCACTTGTCTTTTGGCAGATTATGTAAAAATGACCACTTGGGCTTTGAGGCAGTGATTGGTGTCTAGACATCCATGCAAGAAAGTTTTGCAAAGGGTTTTCCTCTTCAGACGCTACTGACTGTTCAATTACTTTATTTCTAAAACAGTACAGTAAACGCCAAGACACAACAAGCCATCTGCAAACAACTAGTGCAGACGAAACCCAACTGTGTTGTTACCTCACGTTGGCTCACATTCATACCTGCCAGCACTCCTGTTTTTTCTGTGAGTCTGCCGTATTTCACACCCATCTCCCACCACCCTCTCGTTTTGGTATCTCTCCAAGAAAACTCCCATACAGGCTTCTCCCTACCAGGTCCTGAACTTCGTTACAGTCTCCACCCCCATCCCTCGGTCTCCTGTAATTTCACAAACAAAAGTTGGCAGGTATGCTCACATCTGGATCCGTCGGAACTGAAAAGCTGTCCGTGAACACACCAAACAGACATTAGCCGATTGTGCCTTCGTGGGAGGAAGTGTCTTTCCGCACTTGTGGGTGGCAGCTGGAGACCGAAACCTTTGACGTGCACACAAAGCAAAATTGTCACTAACTACGGAGGGATTTGAAATATTTTTTGATCATCTAATAATCCGTATCGTTTAGTGAAATTGCAGCCGACCTCTTTGTGTTCCTCCTTGACTTGAATTAGAGCTGCACAATTAATCGTTAAAAGATCGCGATCTCGATTCGACCCCCTAGACGATCTTAATACAGCATTTTTACGATTCTGCCAATCATATTTTCAAGTTCAGGAGAGAAGAAAAGGCGGCTGCACGAGTCTTTTCATTGTTTCACATTTACACGTTGCTCAGTGACATTGACACCTCCAAATGATGTTGAATGAGTCACATATTGTATTTATAAGGTATAATTCACCTAAAAATGTCATTTTTGTCTTCATATAATGATGTTTTCGCGGCCGGGAAATCACATGTGACATGAGCTGCTGACCGTGAGCTGTTATCACAAAGAGGGAAGTAGACGCGCTCTACTTAATGATGGACACGCGCGTCTACTTTAGTGAACAGAAGCTGCATATGTTGCGAGTAACAGGTAATACAGTTGTAAATAATATTCTGTTTGTGGCACAGAGTGATCGTTTGGGAGCCGCGCGCGAAGTATGAACAAGCACTAAGCAGTCAAAATGAAATCGAAAGTGTGCACTTCATTCAAATGGTCATATCGCATTTTAGAGTTATGATTATGACAAGCATTTGATATGTTTTTTTCTTTCATAGCGAACCCACAGTTGTGCATGAAAAAAAATGTTTACAATGTCAGTATAACTACTCTAGCCTATATATTGTTGAATATAATCTAATAATGGCAAATCTCTAATTTTACCAGTGAATAAATTTGTCTAATATGACAGATTGCAAGCAGATATATCTCAAACATAATAATTCAACATCAGAATTATTATAAGTAGAATAGAGTTTTTTATAAAAACCAGTAGACCTACACATAATATTATTGATGTTTGTTTTTACCATACCTTTATTTTACATCTACAGAATCGTGAGAAAATCGTGATCTTTTTTTTTTAAGCAAAAAGATTGCGATTCTCATTTTAGCCAGAATCGTGCAGCTCTAACTTGAATTATTTACTTATGTCAGCCTCACACATTTTTGCTGAATAACCAATCAAAGTGCTCGGTTCACCCAACGGCTGAATCAAGCCAACACCGTATCCCAACAACACTCAACATGACCAGATTCCAGTGCCAAGCAATTTGACTGTCTGCACCGAACGCATCATGACAGAAACATCTAGATATCAGCCACTGCACTCACAATGAAATGGTAAAGACGTTTATTCTAATGAATACATATTAAAAACAACCGTCTTGTCTGGATTCTGGAGTCAAATAAACAATTAACTCACTACCAGTGTGGATTTAAACGTGGAAAGAGCACATGGATCAGTTAATTCGATTGGAAACCTATTTCAGAGATGGGTTGATCGGGAAAGAACATGTTGTTGCTGTATTTTTTGATTTGGAAATTTACAGTCTAGCCGTAATTCATTGTACACGATATGTTTTTCGAAAAATGAAACAACATAGGGTGGCACAGGGCGTAGCACGATTGCCTCACAGCAAAAAGGTCGCCGGTTTGAGCCTCGACTGGGTTGGCATTTTGTGTGGAGTTTGCATGTTCTCCCTGTGTTTGCGTGGGTTTCCATTATGATCTAATGACATGCGGTATAGGTGAATTGAATAAGCTAAATTGGCCATAGTGTATGTATGTAAATGCAAGAGTGTATGGGTATTTTCAAGGGTTGTGTTGCGGCTGGAAGGGAAAACATGCTGATAAGCTGGCGATTCATTCTGCTGTGGCGACCCCTGATTAATAAATGGGCTAAAGCAAAAAGAAAATGACTAAATAAATAAAACAACATACTTATTCCGACCTGTACTTATTAAAATATATAAAAGAATCTGTGATAATCATAAATATCATACATATATTTTTGTAAGTTATTACAAACTTTCTGACAACTGAGAAAGAACCTAATGGTGTGAAGGATAGTGACCAAGTATGAATATTTAAAATACAATTGATTAATTTCATGAGTGTAATAGACTATGATTACTCACAACGATTCTCATCTTGTAGACTGTGGACATTCATAAAGAGAAAGTCGCCAGACGAGAGATCGGGATTCTCACCACCAACAAAAACACGTCTCGGACCCACAAGATCATCGCCCCGGGCAACATGGAGCGACCCGTGCGCTACATCAGGAAGCCCATAGATTACACCCTGCTGGATGATGTGGGTCACGGTGTTAAAGTAAGTTGGTCATTTTGATGTCAACATTTTGATGTTTGCTAATGGGAACGTCACCATTACTATTGTTCATACTTAGCTTTAGGGTATTTGAGTCAATTATAAATAACCAGTTTCATCCAGAAATATAACCTGCTAGGCTTTCTCTGTTAGATTTAATATTATGCATTTTTTGAGCTTACGAAACAAGTAAAGTATTTTTTTCTTCTGGAGAAAGCCTTATTTGTTTTATTTCGGCTAGAATAAAAGCAGTTATTAATTTTTTTCTTTTTTTTCTTTGTCTTCTGAACAAACCATCGTTATATACAATGATTTGACTAATTACCCTAACTTGCCTAATTACCCTAATTAACCTAGATAAGCTTTTAACAGGGTTTCCACGGGGTCTTAAATCTAGTGAAATGTTGTGTTGTAGGTCTTAAATCTTTTTTGAACAGGTCTAAATTTTCTTTTGTTTATGTATAGCTGCCCATTCTGATTTGATTCGATTTTTTTATTTTCGAACAGAAATATCTTACATAATAATTCTTTAACGAAAAATACATTTCAACATGGTCTAAAATGGATCAGGATGAAGCACAAGCTTGTTTTTTTCCCACCCCATTACTACACTCATCATTCGTCTTTTACTTAAACTTATTTCTCATTTTACTTATCTCTTCTTTTTACATGGGACTTATGAACTTTGCATGAGACATATTTTATCATTTTAGTATCTTTGACGTATTATATGTTTGATTCCATTTACACATTTACATTTTATAACATGGACCCAAAAAATGCATAGTACTGCAAACAGCCATTAATTGAAATTTCATCATACATTTTTTTGTTATCCTTGATCTCCTATGTTTTTCAATATATTCCTTTAATAATTTATAATTATACAACTTTTTAAATTGATTAATATCCTGACATTGTTTGAGAATCTGATCAAGACTGTTCCATAATTTCACACCACATACAGACATATACAAACTTTTTAAAGCTGTCCTTGTTTTCAATCTCCTAAACTTTAGTTTTTCTCTGAGATTTTATTCCCCTTGTTTTATTTATTTTTTTATTTTTATTTTTTATTTTTTCAAAAAACTTTTATATGCGTTTCGGAAGTAATTTTCTCTTAGCTTTAAACCTAAATTGTGCTGTTTTGAATTGAACCAAATTATTGAACTTAATAATCTTCAATTTAAAGAATAAAGGATTTGTATGCTCCAAATACTCCTCATTTTCCATCAGTCTAATTACTTTTTTCTGCATTGTACATAAGGATCATAAATTAGATTTATATGTATTCCCCCAAATTTCAACACAATAACTCGCACATAAAATAAGTGGGTTATATAATGCATACATTGATTTATTGTCCAGGATAAATCTTACTTTAATCTGGCCACTGATGCCCATGCAATCACCAACAAACCATCTCAATAAACTTTCAATTTTTTATTTTAAAATAGCAGTTAATTACTTTCCTTACAGTGACATTTGCTTAAAGGTCCTCTATTTATTTACTGTTGAGGATACTGACCTGACTTATATATTTTTATTATTAAACTATTACTATTGTAGGCTGAAGTAATTGATAGCTCTGTTTTGTTCTAATCTTGGTAAGAGTTACAGGGTTTGTGTATGGATATATTTGAAAATTACAAAATATTATTATTGTATTATTAATTACATTACATTTTTTTTAAATAAAAAAAAGTAAAAAATTCTTTCTAATTGGGATATTCAAAACTAATTCTTAGCATTGTTTAGGTCTAAAATTTTATTCAAATTTTATTCATAATGGTCTTTTATGTTGCAAAAAAAAATCTTAGATTTAACCAGCAGAAACCTTGCTCTAAATGTCACTTTAATGTGAATACTGGTATCTTGAAAATATCTAGTAAAATATTATTTGCTGTCATCATGGCAAAGATGAAAGAAATCAGTTATTAGAAATAAATTATTAAAACTATTACATTTAAAAATATGTTGAAAAGAATTTAATTGAGGGAAAGAAATTTATACCAGGGGACTAATAATTCAGGAGGGCTTATAATATAAGGACTTGTTAATATACAATAGAATAAAGAAAGCCTTTATTCTGCATTTACACTGCATGTTTCAAGTGACACAGATCGGATATGGCCCATGTACATGTAAGCAGCAAAAAATCACATGGATTCCGATTTACTCAAATCAGATTCAGGCCTTGTTTACATGCGGAAATGTGTCCGATATGAATTGGATTTGTGTCCTCGTGTCTGCAATGTAAGCAGGTAGATCGGATTTTCACCTGTAAATGTGAGTCATGCATCATCAAAAACCATAGCGAATGATGTCAACTTTCTAGGCCCTTATAATATAGGCTACCTTCATGGCTTTTGTTGGTTTATAAATGACATAGAATATAGCACACGCGCAAGATCAGATTTGCATCGGTATTAGCTGGCCGATACCCAATCCAGCAAAAAAATGTGGTATGGAACTGATATCCGATCCAAGTATCAGGATTGGTGCATAGTTCTTACTACCTTGTTTTTGTTACTGTTCACCAAATAATTCAATTTTTACAACCAGGACTTAATCTGAATTCAAATGTTGTTGTTTTTTAATGCAAAGCCTAAAAAATTATGCACAAACCACATCTGACTGCTGGAGATAACAGCGTTCAAAAGAGAGAATCAACAAACGGATACAAAATTGATCCGTCATGCACTACAGAGTGTGCGTGTGCGTGTGTGTGCGCGCACATGTGTGTTCAATTGTGTACTTGTGTGTGCTTGTGCATGTGTGATTTGTGCGTGTGCTGTAGACCCCTCTCGGGTTTCCCTCACTATATTCATATTATTAAATTATTCATGTCCATCAGTGGCAGCTCTGAGCTGTTATAATGACATCAGCTTGCTCTCCGGGCTCTCTGACCGATGTTATCACATTAGATTGTCACTATCTGACCCCAGATGTAATTAAGAAACACGTCTTAGCATTTTTACTCTGACCTTTATCTGTCTGTTATGCCTTTTTTATAGGATAATACCATGATTGGTTTGGAAAGCGTGTTGCTATAGCAGTGTCAACATTGTTTCACAACCTTGTCAGCCTCTGTGTGTGTGATTTGAGCCAGCAGCTCACCCCCAAAAACCTGTTTTAAATGCTTCATTAGATTCGTGCTGATTTCTCTGGGGTTTGCTGGGCTTTTGCCCTGGGCTGAGTGAAGGGCCTGCAGGCTGCCCTTGCGCTGGATCAGTAATTAGGACTCTTAAATCGTCAAATGTTTCTCTTTCTTTGTCAGTCAAACCCTGTCTGATGCTTCCAGACGATCAAACATCTCTCCTTTGTTATCAGTAACTATGTTGTTGTGATTATAGTAATAGTAGGACATCTAAACAAAACCAGTGCTTCTTAAATGTTGCTTTCGTCATTTTTGGTTTGATACCTCAGCAAAAGCTAATGCTAATCATTCAAGATCCTTCTTTATTTACAAGTTTTAAATGTTAACCAGGTAATTTGATCAACAACATGACTTTGGAGTGTTTCTATGTTATGTTATGTGCTTTTTGTATATTATTAACCACTTAAACTCTGCTGCTATTTGGGGATTTCCGCCTGGATTTTGCCTACCCAAATTTAAAAGCTTCCCAAATCCACATGCAGAGGTGTAAATGCAAAAATTTGCTTTCATTTTAAAGAAAACCCTTTGATTTTTCATAAAACACTATTGAAAGTGTTTAAAATAACTGTATATGTCGTCTGTGTTATAATGAACACCTAAAAAAAGAGGCGCTTTTTGTATTTTTCTTTTATAAACTCAAATTTGAAAGTGTACCTTTTAGGTTCTGTGTGGTCTAGCATGCTGTAATTAATTTAGCTGGTTCCTGCACATGTCTGTAATCATAGGACAAAAGGAAAATGTCTCCACCATAATCTATGCAAAAGTTATTGCATTCCAACTGATGAGAGGTGCTGTACAAGACACAGAGACCGATCCTTGTTTACATATTTCACTATTCTTTTGTTTGATCAAACATAATTCACTGTGTTTGGACCACTTCAGACATATAAAAGGATTACTTCCGCACATCACCTCAAAAACAGAGGAGAATGGCCCTGAAGCGCACAGCATAATGTAAGAGATGACAGCTGTCTGTGCTATCTGGGGCTGCTTATTGATCATAAATGTATTGTTTACATTTCTGCGCCATGGAAACACCACAATTCATTCAACAACTGTTTGGCATATGAATATAATTTAGTAAAAAGAATGCTAGAACTGTATGAGCACCGGAAAGAGCTTTCATTTGAGCTATAACTTGTACATGTGTCATATGAAAAAAATATGAAAATGAACCAATGTAAAATACCTAGCTCAGGCATCCAAAATACTGTGCATTTAAGTGTAAATAACTTTTATACAGTAGAATGAAAACCAAAGTGATGCATATGTGCATAAAATATAGATTCTACACTTTCAAACGACATCACTTACGGGGGTCTGGTGCAATGCTAGCCCTTTAAATCTGAAAGCGAAAGTCGATGACGGTAAGGCAAGGCAAGTTTATTTATATAGCACATTTCATACACAATGGCAATTCAAAGTGCTTTACATAAACAAGAATAAAAGAAACAAGTAAAATAAAAATAAAAACAAATAATAAAAATGCGTCAAAACAAAACATAAAAACAGGTAAAATGTGATATAAAAGAATGAAGAAGAAGAGAAAAACATGATAGTGCAATCTGTCGGACGCAGCACAGTGCTCATTCAGTAAAGGCACAGCTAAACAGATGCGTTTTCAGTTTTGATTTAAAACGGTACCGGGTCCGCAGAGTTTAAGTGGTTAATTTTAAATTTGTTATTTAAAATTATTTGGTTTTTTTTTTTAACCTGCTGCTTTGATATAGCTTTTTCGTTTCGTTTGTACATTAGAATCTGTGTGCTTGCATGCGTGTAAATGTGGATGTATGTACAGTAGGGATGCTCATTTCGGTTCATTTTGCCAACTGACAACCGTTGTTCGCTAACCACATACTAACTTTTAACTGGTCAAATTAATATAAAATTATTATTATATATATTTTTTATTGACATGTCTGTTTTGTGTCTGACACATTGAATGTTACATTTTAAAATGCTGATTTATTTTAACATGCAAACATATTAACAACAGAACATCTTCACGCACATGCAGTGTTTTCAACAGCAAGGAAAAAAAGAATAAACTAAATAAAAAGAATAAAATAAATAGTCCTGCCCTAGACATTTTTCACTCTCTTTATATATATTCACAAACATTATGTATAATTTGTGTGTGTGTGTGTGCGTGCGTGCGTGTTTAATGATTGTTACCAAGGTGATTGACAAGTATGGGCACAACAGTTTTAATGTTATTGGATAGTGAGTCACTAGTGTTTGGCCTAGTAAGATGAAGTTGAAGTGCCAACAATCCTGCAAGTATTTTGAAGCCGTATATTGAAAGATTATTTACTGTTATGTATTGGTATAAACAAGTAAATTATCTTAAATAAGTATTAAATCAAATCCACAAGCGAGTTGTTTACTGTCGAAATACTTTTCCATTATGTTATAATAAAGACCATAAGGGATAATTATACATTCTAAATGCACTGTAAGCTAGAAAGGACATTTGATTTGATCCATCATTTTTCTTTCTGGTGTAAATGAATGAGATTAGATGGTAATTATGACTGACATTTATGTGATTATCATTCAGTTGTTCTGTGTAAGCAGCTTTGACTTTTCTGCTTTGTCGCTCTCGATTCTTATCAGTCAAATTAGATCACTGCTTGCTTGTTCTTCATTCAAAGGTCTTTCGTTTTGCTTCTCCTCTTTAACTTTTTCATTAAGATAAAGGGATTAAGTAACATAATTTGTTTTCTCTCTTCCTTAATGCTTTCACTTAGTGGCTCAAAGCAAAGGTAAGTTCAAAAACCCACAATGCATTCTGTATTACTTTTTTTCCCCCCAGACAAGCATCAAATTCTGCACATTTAAAGTGTGTTTCTGTTATTTAATGTAGAAAAACAATTTTAGATCACAAACATCTTTTTTGTAACAAACTAGGACTATTATAAAATGGAGATTTCAGATTTCAGCACACATCACATAAACCAACTCATTCTTTCTGTTAATTTCTTCAATATTGAAGGATTCAAGCTGATTTGCATTTAGAATATTTAGATATTATCAAATCATTAAAAGTTCTCTTGTAGCTTTGATAGATTTGGTTCGGTTCAATTAAATTGAACTCTGTTAGTGAGGTTTATTTGAAGAAGTTCAACACTGCAATCAATCAAAACTGAGGACAGTAAATGAGCTTTGCTACTGTTTGCCTGAAATAATAAACACAACATGGACCATGACATCTAAAAAAAACAGGTCATGATATTGTAAGATCCAGCTATATAATAATAATGACATGAGTGCTTAAGCCAGGGGTGTCCAAACTCAGTGCTGGAGGGCTGGTGTTCTGCTGAGTTTAGCTCCAACCTGCTTTAACACACCTGTCGGGAAGTTTCTAGTGTCTAGTAAGCAGGGCTTTACATTAACTTTTTTAATCACCAGCCACTGTGGCTAGTTGTTTTCCAATGTTACTAGCCACTCTGCATTTTCACTAGCCACAATTTTGTTGTTGGAAAATATATTTTATGTACATTATTTTGACGTTGACATGCTGAAATTACTTGATTTAATTTTTGTGTTATTTCCACATGCGTCCTCATTCATTTCACTTTTTGTGTGTCGAGTATGAGCTTGCTCAATTAGCATGAGCAAATGGGTCAAAGTTTCATAGTGTTATATTGCAGTTAGTTTTTATTTGACATTATTTTTTTAGAGCTCAAAATTAACGATGTACCAAATTTATCTCTATAACCACACGAAACAATAATTATTTCTTAGCCACAAATTTTTAATGTGTCAAAACAAGCAAAATATAGATGTATACTATACTTTTTATTTAACAAAACATTTCTTAAAAAAGAAGGAAAAACAATTGACTTTTAAAAAATAATTATTGTCATGTATCAAAAATAAGCACGGTAATCTGTCGTGGCAAAAGATCTCTCGGATCACCAGTTAACTACACATAAATTGAGTGTTAATCTCCCATTTAAGCAATGTTGTAAAAAAAATAATAATTAAACCATTTTAACAAAAATAAAAGCAAATAATACCGTATGCAAATAAAGGCAGGTGAAACATACCGTGTGTGATAATGAAAGAATGATCACAAGCACACGGTTAACTTTAGGCCATTTAATAATCTGTTCAAAGTGAAAGCAACCGGTGCTGCTTACAAAAAGACACATTTTGAGCTCTTAAAAGCATCAGAACTGTGAAGACATGTCCATCACTTTTTGTCTAGTTTATTAGAAAGAGAACCGATGACAGTTGCGTTTACAGAACCTGTTCCAGACACGGTTGCTTCACGATACGGGAGCGTGCACGCGTTTCAAGAAGTCGCGCGCACGCATCACATCAGCTGTTAGCGCGAGTGATCATCATCCTCTCATTCGGTATTCATTTGCTTTCTTCTGCTCACGTGATTATTTTCCTTCTCGATTTAAAATCACATTTGCACGCATATTGCGTCGTCCTTATATCGTCCTTATATTGTCCAACCCTGCTTTCAGGAAAACTACAATTTAAAAATTATTTTCAACCAGCTAAAGTGGCTAGTGGAGGTGTCTGTCTGACCCGCCAAAGCTGAAATCTACCCGCATTTGGCGGGTTGGCGGGTGTTAATGTAAAGCCCTGCTTGTAAGAGCTTGATTAGCTGGTTCAGGTGTGTTTGATTAGGGTTGGAACTAAACTCTCCAGGACACCGGCCCTCCAGGACCAAGTTCGGACACCCCTGGCTTAAGCATACCAAATGTTTCCAAGTGTATTCTCATTGCAGCCTGTAGCAAGATGACATACTGGATCAGTTCCAATACATAGTTGACGTGCATGTGTGGGCGGTTGTTGAATTGAAATGACAATTATTAATATTATTTATTAAATTACTCTTTACGTTGGGTGTCATTAACGTCTACACCTACCACAACCCTAAACCCAACTATCATTTTATTCAATATTAAGTATTGCTATTGGATCTGATTCAGTACCTCACCGTGCTACAGACTGCGGTGAGGACATCTTGGATTTTTCTCAGACTTTGTTGCAGTGCTTAGGCCAATTTATACCTATTTGTTGAGGGCACATGCTAAGTCCAGGGGGGGTTTTGCAAAGTCGTATTCACCTTGTTGTGTAGTCTGTCGCATACCATGGTTGTAGCGAGTGCAGTGATATTATGCACCACCTGAAAATAGTTCCCATCTATCATTGTAATATCATTACCCCTGCTGCAGATATGGTATTGCAGCAAAATGTTCCCTTTATTTTTATGCCAGAATGAGAGTATAGTTCCAACACATTTTGCCGAATAGCAACTTTTCATTTTCCGTCCATCTTACAACACTTTAACTACAGAATATTCAAGCTTTAAATATGAATATAATCCAATTTTGACCGAGATGCTAATGGTTTAATCTGATTCAGTGATTTATGTTAGACTGAAAGCTGATTTATACTTCCGGGTTTCTTCCCACCGCAGCCTCGATTTCGCTTTTAAAAAATGGCTGCCGCGTGAAATCAGTGTATTACAAAATTACAGAATAAACACACATACAATGATTAACCTGTTTTTCTTCGTCGTTTAAATTTAGCATCACAATGGACACATGTTTTGATTCAAGAAAATGTTCAATAATTATATATAATTATTAATATGTAATAATATATATTATATATAATAATATTCCTTTCCTAAAAAGCCAGGAGTTCTCTTATTGGTCAGTTTATTTGGTGCATTTTGTATAGTCAATCAATTCAAGCATCTGTTAGAAATGTAAAATCCCTCATCTTAATCACAAGTTTCATCTCCCAAGTGTTTAAAGCAGTTCGAAACACAAGTAGTTAATAATGTCGTTGCTGTTTAGTATCAGTTAAAGCCCGAGCCGTGGAATGAAAAGGACATCCATGATGACATTGTTTCTATACGCAATCCATGCCATTCGGTGCAGCATAGTGTAAATGCCTTATTTTGGTTTCCTTTCTCACAACATGTCAGAAGGCAGAGATTAGGTGGTCCTTTATGTTTTTGACATTCATCCATATGCGAATTAGCACTACGAAAGCAATCAGACTTAGTGTTTTATTCTATTTTTGAAGACAAGGCTGTAGATTTGATCATATATTATATGTTTATCCATGGGCAAAATAATAGTTTACATACTAAACAAAAAGCAGTGCATAATAATACATTCGATGGCAATAATTTTGTTTTCCCTGTATTTTAGCAAGGGAATAACCAACCGGCTCGGGGAGGTGGAGGAACATTATCCAGGACCAACCCACCAACACAGAAGCCCCCAAGTCCACCCATGGCAGGGAGAGGGACCCTGGGGTGAGTCACTTTTGATGCTGTTGTCATAGCATACCTCCTCCCTTTCTAAAGATGTACTGATTTACACAATTTTGTTATCTGTTGTGACAATTATGGACCCTTTTCACATTTCCGGGTTTCTCAATAGCAGATGTTGTCATAGCTGGGTAAATTTAGAGTGCAGTGGATGGGAGAGCACAACATATCATTCTTTACTGTCCTATTTGCTCAAATAAGAAAATAAAAACTCCACTATGGTGTTGTCAAGTCACTTTCAGAAAAAGGAAAAAATGTGTGAGACTGATATCGGCGGCCAAAAAGGAGAACAACGTCAGATTTACTGCTCTGTCCAGGGCCTCCCTTTCAGCCCTGGAGTTTCAAGCTCTACCACCTCGGTTAACAGCTGACTATATTAAAATAACCTCATTTCCAATTCAGTTTCTAATGACACTATCACGTCTTTTTCAAGGAAACAGCTGCTTTAGGACTTCAAGGGCTCTATTTTGACGGTCCATGCGCAGAGCGCAAAACGCATGGGGCAAATGCTTTCAGGGTGTGTCAGAACGCATTTTTGCTAATTTACGGACGAGAAAATGCGCTTTGCGCCAAGGCGCATGGGCTAAAAGGGTTGAATTTATTTTCTTAATGAGTTATAGGTGTGTTTTGAGAATAAACCAATTAGAGTCTCATCTCCCATTCCCTTTAAGACCCAGCTGTGTCGCGCCAAGAGCGCATTCACTATTTACAGGACGCAAAGTAAGTGTAAGTGGAAAAAATGAGCATTTCACAAGCAAACAGTTAACAGTTTTTTTTTTTTAACAGAAAACTGTTAAACAGAGCATCTACTGCGTGAGAATGAGAGAAATGATCTACTTTCACATTCGCTCTTGGATAGGGAAACCTTTACGCACAGACACCAATTAGCCTATCAATAATTAATTTCGTTTGTTAAGCACAAAGATTTGTTTCAAAACTATTTCTAAATTCAGTTCTAATTTCTAGCAAACGAATAAATGAACAATAATAATGAAGTGTGTTCAAAATACTGAGTTATTTCCAAATACACCTGCTATGCCCCATGTGGTCTAAAACCTGACAGGTGGGCAAATCTAAGCTTGTTTTTAATTAAACAAATATAAATATGGATATAATAAATAATACTGCTAATAATAATAACATTATACAAAAGCAAATTGTTATGAATGAACTGAAAAGGCCTCCCGAGATGAAGAAGACATAAAAGCAGTGATTTTTCATATTTATGTAGGCTAGAAAATAATGTTTTGTAATATTTTAATCCTTTATATTTATATCCTATATATATTCTTAATATTTAATTTTTTTCATATGTAAACATATTTGCCTATTGCTCTCTTGTGTGTATTAAGCAGTGCGTAAGCGAGGCGCAACTCTGCGCCGGACTTTAGACCGGGTGAGTTTTGGTCTAATGAAAAATCTATTATAGTTTCTCAAAATAGCAACGCGCCAGCGGTCCGCCTCAGAACACCTTCCTTTTTTGACCAGAACGCCTATGAGCGCACAAATGAGCGCTAATGCATTTGCTGTTTAAACAGCGTAGCGCAACGCCTCAAAACCACTCTTGCGCCAAACTGAAACTACCAAAAGACTATTGCGCCGCGTCTTGCACCACACTGCGCCGGGTGTATGATAGGGCCCCAAATGTTTTTCATAAACATGAGAACATTAAACGGTTGCTAAATCTCCAACACTATTCTTTAAAACATCACAATGTCCTTTCCTGCAATATCTGAATATATATTCTGTGCAAAATTCTTTATAGATATCCAGTCCTTTGTAACGGTGGTCACACAAAAAACAAAATATGTACACCTACATAAGTAACCCAAACATATTATATGTCTTACCACTAAAAGGGTAAAAAAAAAAAAAAAAACTACTCGGGTAAGAATCGAACCCTGGTCGGCGGCATCTTAACGCAATGTTCTGACCACTGGACCACAATGGCGCTGTTAGGTCGATGCATTTGGAACAAAGAATAAAACAAGTATTGCATTGTTATCTGCAAGACACTTTTTACCACAGTATTACTTTCGATTGATGGTTTAATCTTTTTCTCCGCTCTTTAGATTTCTAATCAAGTTATGTCAGATATCCGGATCTGGGACCCCTGAAATCTGATCCGGCACCTCATTTTATCGATCCCCCTCCTCAACCGCCTTCCTCCCCCGTCTGCTGTTCACTTTCACTTTCACTTCCGCCCTCCAACCCTCCAACCCTCTTCACTTTCGTCCACAACAACCAATAGCGTATATTTGCTTCCGGGGTTGCGAGAAAATAAATAAAAAGAGCAGAGCTGCGGTAAAATAATATTAAGTAATAATAATAAGAGTGGGGTTGTGGTAAAATGAATAAATAAATAAATGAAAAAAGTGTGCCTGTTGAGAGTGCAAACAGCTAGGGACACCGGCCCTGGTGGCTAAAAACTGGACCGGCCCACCCAATTCGCCGAACCAGGCCTGGCTCTGTTCATACACACTGCATTACAAATGCTTCACACAAGTGGCAAAATGATGGTAAGATTTTGTAATTTGATGCAAAATATGATTTTATACATCCGTGAAGGCATATAAATGTTTATACGTTTTATACTGATGACTATTAAACATGTCTTGTGAAAAGGGTCCATTGTATTATTATTGGTCTGGCATTTAATAACACATCTTATTTATTAATTTTTTTACAAATGTGTGTTTGTTTCCAAGACGAAACACTCCATATAAGACTCTTGAGCCAGTCAAGCCTCCTGTGGTGCCTAATGACTACATGACCAGTCCAGCACGCCTGGGCAGCCAGAACAGCCCGGGACGCACAGCCTCACTCAACCAGAGACCCAGAACACACAGGTACAGCTCAAATATGCTTGCATTCACAAGACATTACTAGCCCATTAAAGGTTTGAGACACTGTCCTTATATTCTTTCATTTTTAATGAACAAATATAATATTTTTAGTATCTGATTAACTAAACAGCAATTTAACACAATCTCATTAAAATACCAAAGGGGTTTAAAAGTGATCTACTGATAAATGCTATTGACCAGCGTGAATTAGCGAACCAAATGTTGTTCATGTGAACTGTTCATCTGAGAATCCTGAAAACAAATGCTTACATAATGTGAGGCTAACTAAAAGCCTTTGCATAGGGCAGCAGCACAAATGGGGCATCACGATGGAGAGAGATTTAACAAATTATGTACGAATTATTTTATTCAGACCAAGGTTAGACATTATCAGGTTAAAATGTTATCAACATTGTTAGTCTTAACCTTTGAAAACTTGTTTTCTATTGGCAGTGAGCATTTTGCACACTGTTTATGTGCCCCTTGTTTTTTCAGGAGCGTTCTGAGCACCTGAAGCTGAAAAAAATCAACTCTGAGCTGAAAAGCACCCAATGTATTTCACTTTTTTTTCTCTATTGTCCAATGGAATGAATGTAGAGATGGTCAGCAAAACCAATTTAAGAACAGTCTCACTAGACTAGATTTTGTGGTTGCTTAAAATGTGTAAACAATATAAATAAATAAATTAATTAATTAAAATTCCTATATACAAAAATATTAGTGCTTTTTGGATAGGGCTTTTCAGAATAATTCTAGTTTTAAAGCAGATTTATTAAAGGTGCACATTATTGCATTACCTTCAAAATCTGAAATGTTATAAATAAAGTAAAAACACTCTAACTACACTCAAGCTAATTACTTATTGCTTTAACAATTAAAGTTATTATATATTAACATAGTTAACCTGCAGTTATATATTATGTAGGTGATGTCTGATGCTGAGAGAGTGTGTTTGAACCTCTGACATTATCGGCAAAGCTGTTCTAGAGTTTAGAAGCCATATATGAGAACACTCGACCTCCTTTAGTGGACTTTGCTATTCTGGGTACTACCAGAAGAAGAGTTTTGAGATCCTAAAGAGTGGGTTGGATGTGGGTTGGAGTGGGTTGAGACTTGATTAGGTAAAAAGAAGATAGACTATTTAAAGCTTTATAATCAGTATGAAACTTAACAGTCAGTGAAAGGAAGATCAAATTGGGGTGATATGATCATATTTTCTCGACCTGGTAAGAACTCTAAAAGAACAACTAAAAACGACTTCCACCAAAACATGTTCTGTGTGATCAGAGCCTTATTAACAAGGATTGATTATTTATAAGGATGTCTTTACAGAATTTATTTTTAAAACACTGCCTTGACATATTATGCCACGTTGAGGTTGTCTCGAATGAAAAACTTATGTTATAACTGCACTACTTACATATAGGTTTAATCTGAAAGTTGTCTTCTCTTCACTCATAAACTTGATTCATCGCTGTCATTGCTCTCCCAGCAGGCTTGTTGTACTGAGTGATGAAAGGTAAAGGTGAATAAGGTTGCAAATAAAAGTAAAACCAGATTCATGTTACTATTGTTTTTACAGTGTCATAAACGACTTTATTGATGACCTGAATATTGCATGGCACTTTGGGAATGTATGAGAATAAATGTTTGTTTCTTTAATAGCTCTTTGTAATCTGGTTGTTTGTCTTTGTTCTCAGTGGCAGTAGTGGGGGCAGCGGCGGTCGGGAGAACAGCAGTAACAGTATGGGAATCCCTCTGGCCGTGCCTACACCCTCCCCTCCCAGTATGGCACCAGGTGACTTTTTGCAATTTTCACAGGGGCCATGTTAGATTTTATACCTACTTTATTTGGTGTGGCTGGGCCAAGGTTATTATAGTTAATGAAAACGAACGAAAAAACGAAAACTTAAAAGTAAAATAATTGTCGTTAACTGAAATAAAAATAAAAACTTTTTTTCAAAAAACTAGAACTAACTGAAACTGTATTGTGTACATACAAAACTAACTGAAACTAACTAGAATTATAGCGAAAACCTCCTTCGTTTTCGTATTTGTAAATGTATTTAATACACAATCTTACTGTAAGCCTTTTAGAAGTAAATATAATCCGCGCTGCAGGTGTTTGTGTTTGACCCTTTCGCACCTCAGAGTCTCCTGCCGCCATTGGCCCGATCGAGCCAATGTCCTCTCCTTCAGTAAGTCCTCTCTGTTGCTCCAGCGACAAAAACAACAAGTGGACATGACAGCAGCACAATGACAGCATTAAATACAGAGACTTTAAACTATTACTTCAACACATTTGTGCCCAATAATGGGTTTTATTTCTGTATCGCAATCGCGAACGGATTGTTTTAACCGGATCTTCTAAGTGAACTGGTTGAACTAGTTCACCAAATCGAACTGAATCATTTGAAACGATCTCCAGTAAGCGCTTATCCACCAACTGCTTACTTAATAACAAGCCTAATACCCCCTCTGACTCTAAATAACCCAATATTTACACTCATTCAGTTATTAGAACAGTAACGTTACATTGAGAAGCGGTGAACCGATAATACTGCGCATGCGTGATTCAGTGAACTAAACACAGTACAGCCTGCTGTGTGACTGAACTGAACTTGGAACAACTGCAGCGCGGGTAAACCGAGGGCTTAAATGAAAGGATCAGGTGACAAACGTAAGTTTATTTAATAACAGACTATCGTAATGGAATTTAAACAAGTGAATCATGATTCAGTTGGGTTTACAGTTAGTAAAACTTTACTGTTGGACATTTTTCAGATCATGGTGATGTTTTAACTGACTGAAATTACTATTGCTGACTACATAATGCTGAGTCCTAACATCCGCGTTAAAAATCAGAATTTTCCATCACCAGGCCTGGATTAATAATACAGAGGCCACTGGGCACAATGTCTTAGTTGGCCCCCTATTGCCGCACCTCATAGTTGAATTAAAAATAATATTATTATAATATTTGTTCAATAAAATTAATCTATAATATATTGCCCACATTTTTTAAATAAATGATATACAGTACATATATTTCTAGTTTACACAGATTTCCCTTATTTTTAAAGCACACTTTGAAAAAAATAATAATAATACAACTAGGGGAAATTAATGGATTTTAACATGCTTGTTCAAGTTCACTGAAGCAGTACTAAAATGTATATTTAAGGGTGTTTTTAATGTTGAACTTCTACAAACTTAAAAAGGCACATGATTTGGATAACACCTCTCCAATCCATTTCTATTAATCTGAGTCCTCCATAATACACACACTCATTAATGATTCCTAATTGTCTTCCTCGCGATGAAGAGTAGGCAAAATCTAAGTGCGGACGGGCCCCTGGGCCTGTGCCCATAATGCCCATTGGGGTAATCATGCCCTGCCCATCACTACTGTGTGTCTAACCTCACAAGCAGCCTTTCTCACATATTGTACTTAGGGCTGCTGTATTTGAATTTGAGGACGGGTAGATGGTTGTGGTAGATGATAGTGTTCATGTGTCCACTGAATACATGTTTCAAAAAATGTATGACTGAGTTTTTATTATAAAATATTTATCTTGTTGATTTTAAATTTTGAACCTAACAAATATCCTCATTATTTAGAAAAAAACCCTGAAACTAAAAAAAACCGAAATAGAAGCTAAAACTAATGAAAAATCCAAAACTATTATAACCTTGGGCTGGGCTGATGTAACTGTAGATTTCTCAGTTTTAACATGATCTTATGTTGAAGCACTATCATTTCAAAGCTAAATTCCAAGAAGTTTACATTATGTGGATGCATTGTTTGTTGTAAGCATTTGAAGACATTATTATTTATGTGTGTGGTGCGTCACATTGCTTTATTTTTTTCACATTTTGTTACAGCCTTATTCAATAGAATACTTTAGTTATTTTCCCTTAGAATTTTACAAATAACAGTCCATATGACAACATGAAAGAAGTTTGTTTGAAATCTTGCCAAATTTATTCTAATGTGTAAATATTTGCAGTCATGATGACTCCCTTAATGAGCTCAATGGAGGGTTGTTGTGGATCACTTAATGTTATCTCCCTGCCATCTTGATTCTGACTAACATTAGCTTCTGCACTTGTGAACGTAGATGTCTTTTTATGTCCCCACAGGCTTTGAGACTTTGAGTTTTTGGCATTATCCTAATGAAGTACCACTAAGCTCGCTATTAAGCTACCTTCTGTGGCATTGTGTTACATGACAGCAAATCTATCATAAATAATCACTTGTACATAAGCCAGTAGTGTAAAGTAACAAAATACAAATACTCAAATTACTGTAATTGGGTAGTTTTTCTCAGCAGTTTTAATTCACTAGGTAGTTTTAAAAACATGTACTTTTACTTGCCCTTAAAGGTTCAGGACACCCTGGAGAACTTTTTGTTTTATATTAACAGATTTCTGTGTGTTGAGCATCAAGTAAGACAATGTTAGCACCTGTCAGCTTTAATTGTGGGGAAAACTGGATAATTTTGAGCTTTTGTCAGCTAATTTCAGCTTCCGGGTTTAAAATGATTATTGGGGCGGGATCAAAATCGGCGACGTAGCGCAGTACTGCAAGTGCAATGATGACGCGTCGGTTTCTCATTATTATTCATAGCGGAGTTTTCTTATCCTATGAGAAGAGCCGGCTGCTTAATTATTCATGAGACCTGCCAGAACTGCCAGAGTCAAGCCCGAGCTGTGAGACACGTCACGGACCCACGGCACATAGTATTTAGCCGTTCATGAAGGCTCATATGCCTTTTTTTCCATGATCCACAGGGTTTGTTGCATGTTTTCCCCCACGATGCTGTCAGGGCTGATCATACAGCAAAGATGTGTGTGTGCTGCTAGCATTTTTGTCGGGAGAGCAGCACGAGAATTAGAGAATGGCGGACGCTGTCTTTTATCAGGAGTTCATTCACATTCAGACAAATCACTGTGCTGCTGTGTTCGCCTAAATCCTCTATATTACCAGCAGGGCTAATGGTTAAAATTGACAGGTCAGGAGACCTGCTGCACTGAGTCTGCTGGATACGGGGATTGAGGGAGAAGTCCTCATTTATAGTGTTTACATGAACACACTTATCTTCATAATGATATAAATTGTGGTTATGTGTATATGAAATTACGAATAACAAATGAAGCGGGGCATTAAACCACTGTTCATTTCTTTGCATTTTAACTTTGTAAACTATAAACTCATGCGTCTCCTCACGGTTTGTGTCTCATTTTGTGAACTAGCTTCGTTTGCTCACGTTCTCCCCTGCTGGCCACGCCCACTCCTGCCCGATGCTCGCGGAGCTCCACGCCAATTAATCATGCATCTTTTGAAAAAATTCTGAAGTAGACTTTAACCGAAAGTGGGGGGTGTCATGGCCCTTTAAGTACATTTTTAGTGCAGTATTGGTACTTTTACTCCACTACTTTCTTTCAACCTGCAGTCACTACCTTATTTTTTCCTGTCTATAGGGATTAGAAAAATCAGTCCTGTGATTCCTGTCCAATCAAATCGCTTATAGAAAGTAAATCACAGCATACTGAACTACCTTAAGACATGCAGCAAACTGTTTGGAAGTGTCCAAGAAGATGTCCAAAATCTTTACATGCAATGGCTGAGAGAATGGTCGATGATGAGAGGATGACAGATGTTTTCTGTATAAATGCACTACAGAATGTTACGTTTACACACCTGCATCAGCCGTTCACAGTGTAACACTCACTACTCACGACTCTTGAATACTTTTAAAAAGGCTACTTTTTACTCATACTTTGAGTAATATATACAACAGATACTTTTACTCTACTTGCATTACATATTTGGACAAGTAATGCTACGTTTCCTTGAGTGATTTTTCGGTACTCTTTCCACCACTGACAAGCATTCACTGCCCTTGCTCAATACTTTGTCGAAGCACCTTTGTCAACAGTTGCAGCCTTAAATCTTATGGAGAATGATGCTACAAGCCTGGTACACCTATTTGTAGGCAATCCCATTCTTCATCTCTCAAGCTCCAAAGAGTTGGATGAAGATGTGGATGTGTGTAGCCATTTTCAGATCTGTCCAAAGGTTTTCAATCAGGTTCAGATCTGAACTCTGGCTGGGACATTCGCAGAGTTGTGGTCTCATCACTCCACTGCTTAGGATTTTTTGTCCTATGGAAAAACAAACCTCCTGCCTCTCCGAGGTCCAGAGTATTCCTAAGCAAGGTTTCATCAAGTGCTTCTGTAAATTGCCGCATTTGTCTTTAACCCATCACTGCCATTGAAAAGCACCCCCCTTAACATGATTTTTGTTTCACTGTATTGATGATATTGGCCAGGTGATGAACAGTTCCTGGTTTCTTCCATACGATAGCTGCTTTTCCACTATCATGCTGAAGCGATCTGGAACAGTCAGGTAGCCTACAGTTGTGTGTCCTAGTGAGCCAGGTACAGCATAGCACTTAAGAAATTTTCTCCGTCCTAAATTCTAGGCAGGGTTAGACAACCATGCTGAACTGGTAGAGAATGTGTGCACATAATGTCAACACTCTATAGCCTAGCTGTCATTGTCTGCAAAGTTGGCTAGGTGGAAGCGCCCTGTTTGTTTATATATTTATTTATTTATTGTTTGTTTGTTTGTTATTCAATAAAGTAAATATCAAGAAAAAATGAGTCCCAAAAACAGAAATATCCAATCATCCATATTGCTGTTTAAATGACATTACCTAGGCAACATCTGACGCATTTGTATTGCATTTCAAAGACTTCTGCTGCGTTCCAGTTCGCACACTATTACTTTGATAATAGAATTAGCATGTCCCAAATCGTAGTATGTTGAAAAGAGTATGTCAAAGGATTCTGGATGGTTTACTATTTCACTCGTTGGACATAAATTTGATTAGAACTACCAATGCGAGTGAAAAGTGTAAATAAACTACAAACATGTTGGACGCGCGAGACCAAACGTCAAGTAGAGAAGCTTCAGTAAAGATGTTTGTATGACATTTAATCATTATCTAGCCAACTGAAAAAATATTTAAAAAACAATTTCTGTGTTTTATTTCATCTGCAACAACAATACTAAACTTATATAAAGACGCTTTTGGACATTAACTTCTGAATGCTGAATTATCCAAAGATTTCTCTGCATGAAAGACTGGTGAATGGGAGATTAACCTGCTGCTGCTTCTCCAGTAAGGTAAGACATTAAATATGACAGAAATGTGGATAATGTGTGGATAATGGACAGGGCTCATAACAAGGCAACATAGCAATCATTTAACGAGGGAGTAATATGTTCCAAAGCTTGCATACTCTTCTGTTACAGTCAAAAGTATATATTTTTCCTTAAAAAAAAAAAGTACATACTTTTAGGGCGTAGTGTAAGTATGCGAATTGGGACGCAGCACTACATTAACAGCACAACAGTGAAAAAGCAGTTTTCGGAGACAAAGAGAGCAAGTAGGCCTCAAAGAGGCAGAGAAGATAGCCTCCAGAGGAGGAGAGGAGCAGAGCAGGAGAGAAGCAGACCAGGAAAAGAGTGTTTTACACCTATTTTGTATCTTTCTTGACCATGTGACTAAAGCCCAAATGCTGAGACATTCAAACTGACCAATCAACATGTGACCACATCGTAAAAGTCCACACACCAGGCCCTGATCTTATCAGTATCTGCCTTTGGAGTCAGTATGGACATTCTTGAGTGAAGAAGACATGTTTTGTTATATAAACAAATGCATACGATAATTTAACCTCTTACATCAGTTTGTGGAAACATCTCAGCTATTTCTGAATATGCGTTCTTGCGTCCTCGTGTTCTCATGTAACGCCATCATCAGCTGCCAAAGTTCAGTTTCAATACTTAAGACTGCAAGAACAGAGGACATGTGAAAGTTTCCGGATGTGTTCTTTATATCGAGGACGCACCGATGCAGACTTGAGCATCGAACTCGCTCTAGAAGTCCCAGAAGTCATTGCGACTTGAGATGGGAAGCGCAGCATTTTATAAAGGTTTATTATTAAAGTTCAGAGATATAACTTATTTACCTCAGGAGTTTCCCTAAATTAAACAGTGAATACAAACATTACCATGGACGTCTTAATAAATGAATGAACATAAAAAGGTTGTTTATTTGCTGAAATTCCTATTAAAATTTGATTTATTTGTATTGTGCAACGTATATTTGTAAAGTCTTTACGCATATATTGTGAAAAGGGAAAACAATAAATCGTTTTATGAATGCTGTAATGTTTAAATAAATTTTCATTAAACACACGTGAAGGTCATACAACCATCAGGAAGAACACAGCATCTCATTTCTCACAGGACGTGTTCTCTGTTCTAGCGGTCTCCCGAGTTTGTTCTTCCGAGGACACTTGGCAAGACCGATCTTCACAAGAACGCAAGTCCGTTCTCTGCGTTCTTGGAATTGAGAAACAGCTCATGAATGGTCAGTGGAAACAGGACACACCTGAGCTCAATATTGACTGTCATGGCATATGCTTTGAATTCTTTCATACATTTACAAAGATTTCAAGCAAACTTCTTTTTCATCCTTATTGTGTGGTATTGTTTGTAGAACTTTGAAGAAAATAATTAACTAAATGTGTTTTGCAATAAGGCTTTAACATTGCAAAATGTGGAAAAAGTGAAGAGCTCAGATGTTCTGTGAGAAAAAAATAAATGAACACTGATAGAATAATGGTGAATATAGCACTTCTGTACACAGCTTGCATCAAAATGCGAATATACAGACTATCAACTCCTTGTAATGTAATGTAATGTGTATTTATATAGCGCATTTATTGTGTATGGCCATACACCCAAATTGCTTCACAATCATGAGGGGGGGTCTCTCCACACCACCACCAGTGTGCAGCATCCACTTGGATGATGCGACGGTTGCCACAGGACATTGGCGCCAGTGCGCTCACCTCACTCCAGCTATTGATGGAGTGGAGAGAAAGTGATTCGGTGGAAGGGGATGATTGGGAGGCAATGATCGTAAGGGCCGATAGAGGGATTTTGGCCAGGACACCAGGGTTACACCCCTGCTCTTTATGAGAAGTGCCATGGGATTTTTAATAACCACAGAGAGTCAGGACCTCGGTTTACCGTCTCATCCGAAAGACAGCGCCCACTGACAGTATAGTGTCCCCTTCACTTTTACTAGGGCATTAGGACTCACACAGACCACAGGTTGAGCGCCCCCTGCTGGCCTCACTAACACCACTTCCAACAGCAACCTAGTATTCCCTAGTGGTCTCCCATCCAGGTACTGACCAGGCTCAGCCCTGCTTGGCTTCAGTGAGTAGCCGGTCTTATGCTGCAGGGTGATATGGCTGTGTGTAGAAAGAATTATCAACATGTTAAGCAAACTTAGTTGCAAATTATTACTTAATTTGATTGTGTTTGTACTTTGATTATGATTGTGTTTGGTTATTCCATCCACCCCTAATTCAGTCATGTCATCTATTCTTCATAATATCTATCTTTTTTTGTGGCTGTCTTTTTCCTCTGTCCTCTCTTCAGCAGTTCCTCCAGGTCCAGGTTTGGGCCCAATCCCGATGTCTCAGTTTGGAACGATTTCCCGGCAGATCTCCAGACACAATTCCTCCACCACTTCTTCTTCCGCCTCTATGGTGTCAGCCACCGGGACCTACCGCCGCGCCCCTGCCAGCTCCTCCCAGTTCTCTGTGCCTCAGCCCCACCTAAACGGGGGTCCCACATTCCCTCAGACCACAAGTGAGTTCAGGTTCTTGATAGGGACTGACATTTAGTGCCTTCAAAAAGTATTTGGACACTTAAAATGCCACTGCAGTCACTGCAATATATATCAAAATCAGTTGTGTATTCTCTATGTTAGTTGTGCTTCTCGCTTACAGATTGCTGAATACACACAGGATGTACAGCAATACGCAAATATCTTTACAAATGAAAAAGAATTAAAGGATTTAAATATTACAAAAATTATAGTTTTTTTTTATTTGCCTCCATGCCTTCATCTCGTGGGGGGCATTTTTTAGTTTATTTATGACAACTTGCTTTTGTATAATGTTGTTATCATTAGTAGTATTATTTATTATATGCATATTTATAGTTGTTTATAGTCGTTTTTAATAAAAACAAGCTTAGATTTGTCAGGGTTCAGACTATGAGGGTGTGTTTGCAGTTTTTGACCACACTTCGTTATTATTGTTCATTTATTGCTTTGCTGGAAATTAGAACTGAATTTAGAAATAGTTTTGAAACAAATCTTTGCACTTAACAAACTAAATTAAATATGTATGCTGATGGATACAACACCATTCCCTTATCCATGAAAGAGAAAGTAAAGAGGCTGATTGAAGGAGGCTCGTTCTCTATCCTTGCGCTGCAGATGCTCTGTTTAACTGTTTTCTCTTTAGTGAAGCGTTCAGTTTTTCCACTTACAAAGTCTACCATTACATCTACCATGTAAATAGCACATAACACAACTGACTCTTAAAGGCAATGGGAGATGAGACTCTCAAAACACACCCATAACTCATTAAAACAATAAGCTCAACCCTATCACACCATGTGCCACGACGCAAAGCTTATTTTTCCATCCTTAAAATAGCAAAAGTGAATTCGGACACACCCTTAATGCTTTTGCGCCCTGCGCTTTAGACTTTGTGCCTAGATCGTTAAAATAGAGCCCTCTTTGGTACTTCTTACCAATTATTATTATGCACCAACCTGTGAGATCTCTTCGCTCTATGGATCGTCTCTATTTGCAAGTTCCTAGATCACGCTTAAAATGTCGAGGTAATAGAGCTTTCTTGGTAGCAGCTCCAAGACTCTGGAACGATCTCCCATTCTCTTTAAGAACAGCTCAAACTTTTGAGTCTTTTCAGAGGTCACTGAAAACACACTTATTTTCTTTAGCTTTTAATCATGTGATATGAGTTTATGTATTTTGGTTTTATGTCTATTTTACATGCTTTTTTATTAGATTTTATGTACAGCACTTTGGTAATCCATTGTGATTTGTGAAAGTGCTATAGAAATAAAGTGAGTTGAGTTGAGTTGAGTTCTTACTGTAAGTTTGATATTTCGGCTATAATTCTGTCAGTTTATCAAAAATTTCAGGCAGCAAATGTTGTTAGGACATTTTTTGTTGACTGTAGTGACATGGCTTCTTCCTTTTCACTACTAGGCCAAAAATCATCTGACTTGAGTAAAGTCACTGTGGTGTAGTGTGAATGAATCATCTCAAACAATCCTGTGTGAAATTCCAGAATCATATATTATCTCGCTATATTCGGGAACTTTTTTTTCTAGAATTAATTCTGTTATACTGTTTTTCCCCTAAAAAGCTATTAAAATTATATATATGATATTTAATTAGATTTTAAGAAAAAAATTGCATAATTACATATTTTGTATATATACATATTTTGTTATACTTTTAATGAAAAAATGAAAGTGTAATTGTTTTATTAGTTTGTATTATTTTGTAATTAAATGTGACCACAAAAAGTCGAAAGTGTCAGCTTTTGGAAATGATCATTGATATATGGCTTGTTGTGATAACATTTGGCCGAGATTCAACTAGTTGAATATCTGGAATCCAATTGTTCCATAAAAACTTAATATTGAGAAAATCACATTTAAAGTTGTTAAAGAGTGCTTGTTGGGAGCACTGTCCAAAGAAATGGTTAATGAAGAAACAATATTTGTCCTAAAGATATTATTACTGGTTGCAATAAAAATGCTAACAGTACATTCTATGGAAGAAAGTTCTCCAAAGTTGGCTAAGTGGATTCAGACACTTAAACCAGCCTGTATAGTAGAAAAAAAGACTGCATGTCTACAAATGAAGACTGATATTTTTCTGAAGAGGTGGAAAAGTATTATGACATATTTAGATATGTATATATCATCACTGTAATTTGATGCAACTACAATGCAACACAATATAGTTTTATGTACAAATGTATCCCCTATAAAGTAGTCTGCAATACTCTTGATTTTTATTATTTTCTTTTAACTTATTTTTGTTTTTTAATAATAATTTCATTATTATTATTTTATGTATACCCTCGTGTGTAAGGGGTAAATTTGTTGGGGAAGGGGCTGTTTTGTAAAAAAAAAAAAAAAAAAAAAAAAAAAAAAAAAAAATATATATATATATATATATATATATATATATATATATATATATATATATATATATATATATTGATAAATCTTAAATAAAAAGTAAAAAAAATAAATAAAGTTGCTGAATAAATTCTTAGCAATTCATGTTACAAAACAAATATATAGTTATTACTGTATGTTCAGTTTTATTATACTTATGCGAGGAAATTTATTAAGTGCCTTAAATTGAAAACAATATTTACATAATATTCTAATAATTGTTTGCTTAAAATTACGATCAATAATTTCGACACATACAATGTATTTTTGGCTTTTTCCACAAATATACTCATGGAACAAAGAACAGGCTCAGATATTATAATAATTATAATGTATTTAATTTCATGAATAAGTCTAATAATAATACTGATTTGGTTTTCTGCTACAGTATATCCTGAGTTTTCATTTCAAATCATGACAGACCTGATCCCAAACCATCAGTTTCATGTATTATTATACCTTTATTTTATATTACTTGAAGATCTATACATTGCTTTATTGTATTAAGTAATTAAAGTAAATTGTTGTTTCTTTTCAAGATGCAGGGCTGTGTAAGAAAATACATAGGAACTGAAGTAACTGAAGAACTTCCTGTTTTCTGCTATTCAGTCTCTTCATGTTATAATATGACTGCGCAACTCTTTAGGCTTGTTTTTTTTCTCTGTTATCTTCTGTCCGGCTGGCTGGATGTGTATGCATTTCTATCTGTGCTCCATGTGTTTCCAGTGACTGTCGCTCCACCGCCGCCTCCAGTGGTGCAGCTGACGCCCCAGATTCCCCTCACTGGCTTTGTGGCCAGAGTTCAGGAGAACAGTGAGTAGTGGACATTTTAGCATGGTATTTATTCTGTCACTTCAGGGATGAACTTGAAGGAGAATGACTCACAATTTACTTATGGAAGCCAATAGTGACTCGCATACCAACATTTTTCAAAATATCTTCTTTTGTTTTCAACTGAATTTAAATTAAACTTTGAATTCAAAAGATTTGGTCCTGATGGAAAATATTATTAAAAAGTAATTTTAATGTGTAATTATATTATAAAAATATTTAAAATAGTTGGAATAATATGCATATTTTTTATTTCTAATAAAAATCTTACTGGGAATTTTAGAATTGCATTAAAAACATCTTTCTTAGGGATGGCAATGTGTGCCGTACGTTTAAAAATAAACTAAGTAAGGTAGTTGTAAAGAGTTTTTGATTTTATAATGAAAGATGATGTCGTAGTGAGGGTTTCACCCACTTCATGTTTTCGTCCAGTAACAGACAGTCCATCTCCACCACCGCCGCCTCTTCCTGAGGACACGCCCCTGTTCGAGGAAGCAGCCCCGCCCCCTCCACCCCCACCTGTGGATTACGATGAAGAAGATGCTGCTCTGGTGCATTACAATGACCCCTATGCTGATGGAGACCCTCACTGGGCCCCAAAATCCTACATAGAAAAGGGTAAGAGCAAACACTTTAAAACCACCGTATGATTTGTGGAGAGTTTTTGTAAATAATTTTGTTTTACGTATTATAGTATGTAATATAGTTATATTTTATAATAATATACTATATTATACAGAAAATACGATCGTTTTTTAGATTATCTAGCTGTCTTATTCTTGGACTGACAAAAAACATGTATGGACATATAGATGGGTAGATTGAAAGTTGGATTGATTCAGTGGATTGAGGAGAAGATTGGTAAATTGGTTGTTGGATGGATAAGTGGGTAGACTGAAGGATGGATGGATGGGCGGATAGGTAAGTAGTTGTATAGGTAGATGGATAATTGGTAGGTATGTGAAAGGATGGACGGACTGTCAGATGGATGGATGGATGGATGGATAGATAGATGGTAGATGGACAGATAGACGGTTGAAGGACAGATGGATGGGTAGATTACAATATGGATAGATTGGTGGTAGTATGGATTGATAGACTTGCAAGTGGAAAGGAAGATGGGTAAACTTATGGGCAACTAGAACTAGACTGATGAGTGGATAAACAGCTGGATATATAGATGGAGAGAAAGATAAACACAGAGATAGATGAATAGATTGCTATATGGATGGATAGATGTTAGATTGATGGTAGGTGGACTGATAGATAAGTAGAAGGACAGAGAGACCGGTATATTGCTATGTGGATAGATTGGTATAAATATGGATGGATAGATGGGTAAATTGATGGGTGGCAAGGTAGACTGATGGATGGATGGATAGATAGATAGATAGATAGATAGATAGATAGATAGATAGATAGATAGATAGATAGATAGATAGATAGATAGATAGATAGATAGATAGATAGATAGATAGATAGATAGATAGATAGATAGATAGATAGATAGATGGGCAAAAAGATATATGAGTAGTTTGCAATATGGATTGATTGGTAGATGGATGGATTTAGGATAGATAGACTTGTAAGTGAATTGGAAGATGGATGGATGGATGGATATATGTAAGGAAGGATAGACTTACTAAGACATAGAAGCAGAGTTAAATGGAATGACGTATGTATAGATAGATGGAATGGCAAAGACAGACAGGCAGACATGGATGATAGATTGATGGATGGATGGGTTAAAGGATAGATGGGCATAGATAGATGAATGAATGGTTGGTAGGCAGGTAGGTAGGTGGATTGATGGATTGGTAGGTAGGTAGGTAGGTGGATGGATAGATGGGAAGGTAGGTAGATACCTGTAGGTAGATATGGAACGATAGACGGGTAGAAGGACAGATAGATGGTAGATGGACTGATAGATGAGTAGAAGGACAGATGGACCAGTATATTGATAGATAGATAGATAGATAGATAGATAGATAGATAGATAGATAGATAGATAGATAGATAGATAGATAGATAGATAGATAGATAGATAGATAGATAGATAGATAGATAGATAGATAGATAGATAGATAGATAGATAGATAGATAGATAGATGGGTGAATTGATGGGTGGCAAGATAGACTGATGGATGGATGGATAAATGGCTGGATAGATGGGCAAAA